>NC_057801.1:550319306-550343071 GCF_018294505.1 Triticum aestivum
AGAATCTCTGGTGGACCGCATCAGCGATCTCCCGGGCGTCATCCTTGAGGAGATCATCTCGCTTCTCCCCATCAAGGATTGCTGCCGCACACAAGTCCTCTAAACTCGGTGGCGCCCTCTATGGCACACCGCGCCCCTCAATCTCGACTGTCATCAGATATCTGTCCTTCCTAATTTGATCTCCTCAGAGCCATCGTCTCTTCTCACCAGCAGGGCCCCGTTCAATGCCTCTACATCCCGACAAGCTACATGTTTTCCATACCCGGCAAGGTGGATGCTTGGCTGACATCCCCTGAATTTGGAAAACTCCAGCAGTTTGAGTTCTACCATTACCACGAAAGTTTCATACCACGAACATACCAAGAATTCGTGCCCACACCACCATTTTCCATCTCGCGGTTTTCCTCCTCTCTCCACACTGCCCCCTTCGCTCGGTGCCATCTACCAGATGATCTGGTACAAATGCTTCGACTCCCACTGCTCAAAAAACTTTTGCTTGTGGTGGTTTATCTGTCGGAGGCCTCACTACACAGCATCATCCACTCTAGTTGCCCTGCCCTGGAGCGCTTGCTGATTGTTTTGGGAATAGAAATCGGTATCAGTTGTCTCCAAATAAAGCCGCCTCACCTTAAAAGCATTGGAATTTGTTTTAAAGGACAACAACTCATCATCGAAGATGCCCCTTCACTTGAAAGGTTGCTCCTTCATAATTGTTATACACCTTCAGAAATAACTATCGTCTCTGCGCCGAAACTGGAGACCTTGGGTGTAATTCATGACCCGTTTAATAATGACAAGGAGTGGGTGTTTGGCTCCTCACTTTTTCAGGTACCGTGTATTATCATCTACACATTTGTAATCATATGCTGCATTTTTCGTTTGTGCGCATAAGTTTTATATCATCTTGGAGTACACTTTGGGTACTAATATTATGTTATATGCTCAATGAAGAGTTCGTCCATTGATAGCCTATCAATGTTGCTGGATTCTGTCAAGATCATATATATCAGAATGTATAGTTTTGATCTGGACATAATTATTGTCTTGCTGCGATGCTTTCGATCTCTAGAGAATTTATACATAGAGGTGATGATTTCATGCACATTGAAAGCCTGTATATATTGTACTAGAATTAACTGTTCAGCTATCGTTATTTCGACTTACTCTTTTTTCAGACCTTAACTGTTTTCAATCTTCATGTCTACTTAGGCAGAACCACATGGAGAAAAACATGTAACAAATCGTTGGCGTAATAAGCACAAGGATTTTCTCAGTTCTCATGACATTCGTTTGAGGACAATAACGATGGGATGATATGCATCCAACCAGCAAACAGAAGCTTTGTCACATTCTTCATGTTGAATGCGAGGTTACTATTGTCTATGAGGCTTAATTTTTACAGCAAGAGATTTCTCACGAACGAACATGTTGAACAGCAAAAAAAGAAGTTTCAGGTGGACAAATGGGCTTCTAAACGTGCTCGGCTTCTATTTACAATAAGTTGTAGACATCCTGAAATAATTTTTTTTGCACAGGATGTTGATTTTATGAATCAGAGCGATCCATTTGTTTGTGACTGCAAAAAGGAGTGGTTGGGTTAGATGTTACTGTCATGTTCAATCTGGGTTTTGTCTAAAAATTTGATGAACAATTAATCCTTGGGCTTTTTGTACCATTTGTATGCTTGACTTGCATGTTGTTGCCCTCGTACTCCCCTCCACCTGCCACTACACTTCCGCATCTTCCATGGCTGCTGTTCGTTCCCATCCGGGGCCTTGCCGTCGTTCTCTGCCTTGGTTAGCTCGCTGTGCCCACCGCCGTCTGGCGTTGTCAACATGGTCAACAACTAAGAGGAATCAGGAGATGACTGTACGTGGAGAGGCTGACAGTAGGGACCCACCAGGGTCATTGCATTTCGCAAGCAGGTGCCTTGTTATTACAAGATAAAAAATACTTCCTCCTAATTGTTTGACAACTAGGTTCCAGGCCATTGTCAATGTAGTCAATAAATGAGAAAATTACACAACGAGCGGATAACACCAGGGACCCAGCAGCTCGCCCAGTTGTTTTTTAGTTTCAGAGACGGAGCTCAACTGCGCGATGTGCGGGGGCTGTGGCCTGTCTAGCCCACGCTTACGCTTTTATTAAACACATGACGAGCCCAGTTGATATATTTTTTCTTTCTGAAATTGGCTAGACCAGTTCTTGTTTTGGAGAATACCAAAACTGAGGCCTACTTTCTTTTCTCAGTCGTGCTGGGCTGCAAATCTTTCAAGACGAGGAGGGATGTAAGTAGTAAGAAATGGGCTTCCCCAGAAAACGGGCTATAAGTTGTAAGAAATGGGCTGTAAATTTTTAAACCAAAGCCAACCGGCAATTGCATTAAAATATCATTTTTTCAGGATTTCTCTACTCTTATAAAAACCAAAGCCAACTGGCAATTACATTAAAATATCATCTTTTCTCCCACAAGATAAACTACTCATACAAATGCATCTTCATGTTTAGTGCAACGAACGGGCATCTTGCTAGTTAAGATTCTAAATTTCATTCATTTTTTTGGCGAAGAATTGTTTTTTGAATTTTATATTGATATAATTTTTTGAAAATTATTTTTAACGTGACTCAAAATTTCGTGATTAAAAGAGTTTGGACCCCACCGAAATATGCAAAATTTCGTTCAATTTTTTTAGCAGTGCCCAGAATATATGGTCTGTAATGCCAACAAAAAGAATATGGGCTTCAAATATCCTTAAGAATTAGGAAATGGGTTGTAAATTATTGAAAATAATGGCTAATGGGTTGTATGTTGTTTTCCACAGATTTGGAGGCTGACTTCTGGGCCTACTAGGTTGACGATGACGTTGTCCTAATTTTTTTGATGCATACGCAAGGCTTTGTCAACTTAGTCAACACACAACAGTTACTGTTGGATGTCCATCCAACGGCCGCCATGCTTCTTCAATCTCTGATCTTCCTGCTCCAGCCGCCCAAACCAGCGCCGGCGGGACTGCCTGGCCCCTCCTCCTGTGGCTGGCTGTGCTGCCGCCAGGCCATCCCTCTAACCACCCACACATCCTGTTATTTTCAGGCGACGTCAGCCTCACCCTGCAGCCGACCAGTCAGCGCTTGTTCTCCCCTCAGCGTGGCATCCGCTGCGGTGGCTTCGCTGGCTCCGGGTGATTCTCTTCCTGGGCCTCGCCCTCGTCCACCGCGTTTATGCTCTCGGCGCGGCGAGGTCAACATGGTCAAAAAACAATAGCCATTAGAAGAGGCTGACAGTAGGGGCCCACACAGGAAAATGCCTCCTTATTACGTGCAAAATAATGATTCCTCCACCTGATAGCTGGTACCCACCGGAAGGGTCTCTGTATTTCGCAAAAATGTTCCCCCCACTGTCAGCTCGGACCCACCGAAAATGCCTCCTGATTATGCACAAAAAATGAATACTCCCCCTGCTAGTTGGGACTCACCTTGGTGGGAGGCTGACTTGTGGGCCTACTAAGTTTACGGGGACGGAGGGCTTTATCAACTTAGTCAATATGAACGATTCTAGCTCTAGTGACCATACGATGTCCATCCAATGGTCGTAGTGCTTCTTCAACCTCTGGTCTTCGTGCTCCAACCGCCCAAAGCAGCGCCGGTCGTGCCGCATGCTCCTGCCTCCCGTGGCCGGCTGTGATGCCGCGGAGGCCTCACCGCCCCCTACTACTCCCACCGCTAGTCAGGCCATCCCTCTACTCACCCACACCCCCTGTTATTCTGCGGCGACGGCAGCCTCACACCGCAGTGAACCAGTGAACCCTCGTACTCCTCTATGCGTGGGCATCCACTGCCGCGTCTTCCCTGGCTCCATGTCGTCCCCTTCCTAGGCCTCGCCGTCGTCCACCGCCCTGGTGCTCTCGGCGCGGCATGGTCAACGTGGTCAAGGAACGGCTTCCATCAGACGTGGACTATACGTGGAGAGGCTGACAGCTGGGTCCACGGCCGCAGCAAGGAAGTGCCTCCTTATTACGTGCAAAATAATTATTCCTCCACCTGACAGCGGGGACCCACCGGACAGGCCACCATATTTCACGAAAAAAAACATTTCCCCCTGACTGCTGGGACCCACCAGCTACATCTTCGCACGCAAGGAAGTGCGTCCAGGCAAAAAAACGATTCGCCCCTGACTTCTGGGACCCACCTGCTACATCTTTGCAGGCAAGGAAGTGCCTGATAGTCAGGACCCACCTGGTCGAAGCGTACGTAACATTGTCATTCTGGTCACGAACGTGTACGTACATACTGGTCGATGTAGAGGCGCGCATGTAGCATGTACATGTACGTACAACGGCCAGGGTGCAAGAAAGAAAATACGGCCACGTACGTACATACGGGCGGGGTCTCGAACGCCTACTCGCGCATACGTAGGGCCAGGGCTCGTGAACATGGCTGGGTCGGAACGGAGAAACAACGTCATTGTCGTGTTCATGGGGAGGCAACGAAATGCGTCGTGTTCATGGGGAGGCAACAGAATGCGTTATGTTCATCGGGAGGCAACAGAACGCGTGGGAGCCAACCGGCTGGGTCGGAATGGTATGCATGGTCATGTTCATCGGGAGGGCTTGGATGGAACAGGCGATGGAAACGAGGCCTGGCGTACCGCAGAACGGAGGAAACGACCTTGTGTTCGACCGGCCACGTTCGAAACGGGATCGTGTTCATCGGGAGGAGTGTGGCGTACCACAAAACGGAGGAAACAGACCTCCTACAATCGAAACGGGGGTCCTGTTGATCGGGAGGGGTGTGGCATACCGCAAAATGGAGGAAACAGACCTCCTACGGCCGAAATGGGGGTCCTGTTGATCGGGAGGGGTGTGGCGTACCGCAAAACGGAGGAAACGGACTTGTGTTGGAGTGCTACGGTCGAAACAGGGGTCCTGTTCATCGGGACGGGTGTGGCGTACCGCAAAACAGGACTCCATGGGATACTGTTCATCTCCATCGTCGACCTCCTCCAGCCTCCATGGGCTACCGTCGACCTCCTCCAGCCTCCATGGGCTCCTGTTCATCTAACCTCCACCGCGTGCTACTCCACCGCCTACTGTTCAACCACCCCTCCACGGGAACCCCTCCACCGTCTACTGTTCATCCAGCCCTCCACACCACAGGGTCCTGTTCATCCACCCCTCCACGGGCACCCCTCCACCGTCTACTCTTCATCCAGCCCTCCACACCACGGGGTCCTGTTCATCCACCCCTCCACTATCTACTGTTCATCCAGCCCTCCACACCACGGGGTCCTGTTCATCCAGAGGCAACGCCACTGCTCACTATTCATCCAACCCCCCCGCAACGCTCACTGTTCATCCAATCGATCGGCTTCAGCTAGCAGCAGTAGCGACGGAATCGCTCGATCGGGTTCAGTTAACAGCAATCGATCGATCACTCGGGTTCAGTAACGCGTAGCCTGCAGTGCAATCGCTCGGGTTCAGTTAGAGCCCAACGCCTCGCTCGGGTTCAGTTAGAGCCAACACCTCACACACACGCGCGTACGTGTATGAGAGAAACGCGCATCGCTTGGCCCCCGACCTCCCACCGTAACCGGGAACTCCCCGAAATTTTCCTCGCCCTTGCTTCTACCATAGTTTTTTCCGTCATGGACGGCCCAAACAATGTCATACAGTTGCGTCTCCGGCCCGCCCAGGACGAAAATCCCATTTTATGTCATGATTTTTTGTCATAGAAGTAGGAGCCCACCACATCTATGATGATACCGGGTTTTGTCACAATTATCGTCATAGAAGTGTCATATGTATGACAGAAAAAAAATTCGTTCGGCCCAAAATGTCACAGATGTGTCTTTTTTTTGTAGTGAAAGCTAAAGCCAAAGATCCCTGACCATAATGATGCACATCCTGTTGCAGAGGACATGAGGATCAGGAAGGATGCAAGACTGAGACAGTGGAGAAAGGCTGACCCCTATGCTATCAGGAGGAGAACTGTTGTGGACTACAGGTTCCACACAAAGGAACAACAAGATTTCTATGAGACAATCCTGCTTGATAAGAATCCCATAGTGTGTGACATGAGATGGGTGGACTGGACCTACATAAGAGAGAATGAAGAGCACTTCCCAGGTGTATATGACAACTTCAAGGCATGTGAGGTTGACTAGTTTGTTGGACAGAAGCTTACCAAGTGGAATGATGAGTTGATCATGCAATTTCTATTCAACTACTCATTTCTATCCAGATGGAAGAATAGTGTGGATGTTAAAGGGTACAAGGTACAATCTACAGTTGATGAGTGGGCTAGATTGATCAATGGCCCAGAAGCTCATGAAGATGACTTGGATGTCTATGCCAAGAAGAAGAAGGATCACAACTCAATGGCTAGCATGTACAAGGAGATTCCTGATGAAGACCTAGAGACTCACAAGTTTGGCTCAGTGAAGCACCTGTTGTCAGGGCTGCCAACAATCAACACCATTCTGAGGTACACTCTGTTGCCAAAGTCAGGAGATCACAGAATGATCAAAGGACACTCCATCAACTTGCTGCATATATTTGATGTTCCTCAAAAGTTCAAAGGTGATGAGTCTGATTGTGGAAACAATCAAGAGGACTGTTGCAGATCAGAAGAGATCTTGTGGGCATGTTCCACAGATTCAGGTGCTCATCAACTCCAAGATGGGCACAGGCACATATTTGTTGGACAAGGAGCATCTACCCCTCAAGCCAGACTTTGAGGACAACATTGTTGTCATGAATGAAGAAGATCCATCATCTATGCAAGCACATGAGAAGAGAGAGAAGGCAAGGGTAGAGAAAGCTGCAAAGATGCCAACTGCTGAAGAAGCATCTTAGATATTCTTGAAGAGCAAGCAAGATCAGCTTAGATATCTAATTGCCTCCACCTTGAGGATTGAGAAGGGCTTGTCCACCCTGACGCAAAACCAGGAGAGCTTGGAGAGGATCATTGAGCAGAAATTCTATGATCTTGATGTCAAGGTAACTGAGATCTAGTCAGTAGTTGAGGAACTTCAGGAGGAAGTGGAGGAGAAGAAGGGCAAGTCTACTACAGATGCTTTCACTAGAGTGCCCGGGAGTCAGAGGTCTGATGCAGTGCCTGTTCCAGACACAAGAGCTACTACATCTGCACCAGCAGCCACAGCTTCAGTACCACCAGCTCCAGCAGCCACTCCACCAGCACCAGCTACATCAACAGAAGCTTTCGTCCTTGGAGTCATCTCTACGCCACCTCATGAAGACCAAGCCTGAGAGTCGTTTAGCACTATGCATTTTTGAACTTTTTGGTAACTTGTTGTCAAAGGGGGAGAAAATGTATAGATTATAGGCTTCTTGATTGTGTGCTTGTGAGCTACTTGTTTAGTTGTTCGATCAGGTGTTTGATCATATGCTACCCTTAATGCTTGTTGGATGATATTATCTCTTATATCCTTATGTGACCATTCACTTGCTTGGTTAAGAGTGCATGCTTTTAACTTCTATCATTTTGAGCGCTCCACCAAGATGTATGTGACATGAAAGAGTAACCCATGATCCTAACACATTGTGCATTTGCAGTCCAAAGCAAATTTTAAATAATGCACAAATTTAGGGGGAGCTCTTGCTTATCACATACTTCTCAAAGCAACGATGTTTTTCAATCTTATTATCATTTGTTGAAGCTTTGATCTATATGTTGTCATCAATTACCAAAAAGGGGGAGATTGAAAGTGCAACTATCCCTGGGTGGTTTTGGTAATTCCTAACAACATATAGATCATTGAAGTAATGCTATTTCTAGATAAATATTTCAGGAAAGCTCAATGTTTGGCATCGCATGGATGAGAAACGTGGACCCCTCAAAATGCTAAGGACAAAAGGATTGGCTCAAGCTCAAAGCGCAAGACTCTACATTTTACTTTTAGTGATCCAAGATCACATTGAGTCCATAGGAAAGCCAATACTATTAAGAGGGGATGAGGTGTTGCTTAATGGCTTTCTTGCTCAAAGTGCTTAGTGATATGCTCCAAAAACCCTCAACTACACATATGTCCCAAACCAAAAAGTCAAACTCGGCCCCACCGAAACTTTCTATCCGGCGCCATTGAGTTTAGTTGACATAGCCACTGCCAGAAACCCTACTCTTTTCGGCCTCACCGATAGGGATCTCGGTCTCACTGAGATGGGATTGTAATCTCTCTGTTTCCCTTCATAACGTTTCAGTCAAACCGAGATGAGTGATCGATCCCATCGAGATTGTAATGCAAACTCTCTGTTTCCCTTTCATAACGTTTTGGTCCAACCGAGATGAGCGAATCGGTCCCGCCGAGTTTGCCTAACCAACTCTCTGTTTGTCTACTACCAAAATTGGTCTCACCGAGTTTGTGTAATTGGTCTCACCAAGATTACGTTATGCCCTAACCCTAACGATATCGGTTGTCAGTCCCACTGAAATGCCTAACAGTCACATTATGAACTAAATCGGTCTGACCGAGTTTCACGATTCGGTCCCACCGAGTTTGGTAAGTTGTGTGTAACAGTTAGATTTTGTGTGGAGGCTATATATATCCCTCCACCCACTCTTCATTCGTGGAGAGAGCCATCAGAACATGCCTACACTTCCAACATACATTTTCTGAGAGAGAACCACCTACACTTGTGTTGAGGTCAAGATATTCCATTCCTACCACATGAATCTTGATCTCTAGCCTTCCCCAAGTTGCTTTCCACTCAAATCTTCTTTCCACCAAATTCAAATCCTGTGAGAGAGAGTTGAGTGTTGGGGAGACTACCATTCGAAGCACAAGAGCAAGGAGTTCATCATCAACACACCATCTATTACCTTTTGGAGTGTGGTGTCTCCTAGATTAGTTAGGTGTCACTTGGGAGCCTCCATCAAGATTGTGGAGTTGAACCAAGGAGTTTGTAAGGGCAAGGAGATCGCCTACTTCATGAAGATCTACCCGAGTGAGGCAAGTCCTTCATGGGCGACGACCATGGTGGGATAGACAAGGTTGCTTCTTCGTGGACCCTTCGTGGGTGGAGCCCTCTGCGGACTCGCGCAACCGTTACCCTTCGTGGGTTGAAGTCTCCATCAACGTGGATGTATGATAGCACCACCTATCGGAACCACGGATAAAAAATCTCCGTGTCAACATTGCGTTTGCTTCCTCAAACTCCTCCCTTTACCTTCATATGCAATTGTTTTACATTCTGCTGCTATACTCTTAGAATTGCATGTGTAGGTTGATTGCTTGACTTGTGCTAAGTTGTTTAAATCTGCCAATAACTAAAATTGGGAAAAGGCTAGATTTTTATTTGGTTAAGTAGTCTAATCACACCCCCTCTAGACATACTTTCGATCGTACACCGGGCCCTGCCGACGCAGAACATCAAGGCTTGCCTCTGCGCCTTTTCCTAAGTTGTTCACACGTCAAGGAGGACTCCTGAGCATCGCGCCTTAGGAGCCTAACTGGTCATGTAGCCCCTCACCCCTTGGGCTCGTCCTGGCGATCCGGACGACCCAACGGCCGCTGAGGTATGCGCGGGGCCGGGCTCGACCGACGCAGAAGAACAAAGCAAATAGAAAAGTCGAGGGACCATAATCTAATTATTTCAAAACATATTGTTCTAGACAAGAAGTTTTAAAACGCCTCCCCAAGGCATGCTACATGATGCAGGACAAGTAGGAAAGAGCTGCGTCACCTGGCCACCTCTTCAGAACTGGGCGCCACCATCACCTTCCAGCACAGCCTCGTCGCCAGGTGCGTCGCCCTTCTCCTCAGCCTCGATCGAAGGGCTGATGACCAGGAACTTACTCATGGCGGCAGCAGCAGCGTCCTGGGAGTCGGGGTCCATCGAAGCGAGAAAGGAGGAGAGGTCGAAGCCGGCATCCTGGAGATAGAGATGGCTGAAGATGCACGTAAGGGCTGAGGAAGAGAGCGAGCGGGCCTCATTCTCCACCAAGGAGGCAAACCCATCGACAGCATCTTCGAGCACGACCAAGACTTCAGGAAGCAGAGTAGCAGGGCTCTCCTTTGGGGTCGTCGTTGTGGCCTTCTTCATAGGGTCGTCCCCAAAGAGCGACCGCTGAGCCTTGTGGAACCGCGCCTCGAGGGAGGCAAGGGTGTTGCGCTCCATGGCGGCCGCCTTCTTGGCCTCTGCAATAGCCACTTGGGCTGCCTCAGCCTCCTCCTTCAGCTGCATCAGGCGGTCGCGCTCCGCAGCCTGCTCAAAGGCTGCCATCTTCACCTTGGTGTCTCGATCGGTGATGGAGGCCTCCTGGGCCTTCAACTTCTCCTCGCGCTCTTGGAGCTGGATGGCCTGAGTGGCCTGCTGATCCTGAATAGCCTTCCATTCAGCCTCCACCATGTGGCACCGATCCTCAGCTTCTGTGGCCTCCTTCCACGCCAGGTTGCGCTTGGTGGTGACCACCCCGAGCACCTTCAGGGCATCCTACGCAGAGCCCTAGGCCACGCGGACAAACGCGTCGGCCTAGAGCCAACCAGAAATCAGCCCCAGGTGACCCTGCCCTGAACGACGATCCGGACCCCAAAGTTCGTCTTGGAGGAGGTCCAGCACCGTCCTTGCCTCCTCCAGGGCCCCGAAGGTGGCAGAAGCGCCACGGCTCGGCCACATGCTGAGCAAGGGAGGAGACGCCCTCGGCACCGAGACAGAAGAAACCTCAGCCTTAGGAAGGACCGGGGGCTCCGGAGGCTGGGTGGCCTCAGCAGCTACAACAAGAATGGGTGCCGGTGGGGTCAGCCCCACTAAAGGCGCCAGCACCTCCTGAGGATGGGCTTCCATGCCCTAGGGAGACGGCATCACCATTGGAGCTGTGGAGGCCGCGGCATTATCCTTCACCAAGGCCGCGGCGACCTCTGTGTTCTCTTTCTGCTTCTTCGACGGTTGTTGCCTAATGACAGACAAGGACGCTGAGCATCGCTTCAAGAATCAACAAACAAGGCTAAGGAAAAGACTTACTGGCCGGCAAAGGCATAGCTCCCCTTCAGGCTCAGCAGCAGGCGCTGAGACGGGGCAACTGGTGTAGAGCTCTTGGGAACAGGAGAACTCACGGTTGGAGCCACTCGGGACGCCGTTGGCGAGGGCGAAATGCTGCCCGGAGGAATCAGCACGGTCCTGCCCTTCTTCATGGCCGTCCGCTTGGGCTGCTGCGAAGAGGAAACCCCGGATCTTGTGGTGACCCCAAAGGGGCGAGGCACCTCCAACACCGGAGGCTCATCATCGTCATCATTGTCGGGGAAGTCACGGAGGAGCTCCTTCTGCCTCATTCCTCCACAACCTCGTCCTTGGTGGCCTCGGAGGATGGGTCGCCGAAGGATAGGTGCACCAAGGCGGTAGGCAGCGGGGGAGGCCCTGCCCGCACAAGCCCAAACTTGTCGAAGACTGACATGGCAGCGGCGACCTCCTCCCCGTCGGCTCGACCATATAGCGGGAGCCAGTCCTCCAGAGGGTCACTCGGGTCCTTCCCTGTCAAATGCAGCAGCACCTTGCTCAGCTCCTCCTCGGGAAGGGCGTCCCGGCATAGGCGGATCTTGTCATCGGCACCCCCGAGCTTCCACAGGGGGCGGGAGAAATCTTGGAGTGGCGCTATGCGCTGCCTCAAGAACTCCTTGATGAACATGGCCCCTGTCATCTTCTCGCTCTTCAGGTCCTTCTCCATCTTCTTCACCAACGGCGTCAGAGAAGGGTCGATGATCTTCTCAGAATACCACCCTTTCTCTGAGATGGGGAGTTTGGTCGGCAGCTCTAGCGAGCTCTGGGAGCACTTGGCGTCCATCAGAACCCACCTCTTCAGGGCATCGTCCACCTTCTTCCCGGCATGGGAGATCGGGTTACCACCCCACGCCATGACGAAGCCGATGCTGCCGACCAGGTGGTCGCCAATCATGCGAAGGAAGAAGAAATGGCGGAGCATTGTGACAGAGGGCATCACCCCCACATACGCCTCACAGTAGAAGGCAAATATTGATAGGAGGAGGATGGAATTGGCGTGAATGTGGAGCGCGTGAAGGCCATAGTGATGAAGAACAGCGTAGAAGAAGCGGGAGAATGGGGGCACCAGCCCCGAATAGACGTTGTGCAGGAAGAAAGGGAAGAAAGTGCTGTCAGCAGGCTTTGGCACGGCGGTGGCGACCCGGAGCGTTGTCCCCTTCCACTCATTGTCCTCACTTGCCGTCAGGAGGAGCGTGGTCTGGAGCTTCTCCCCGGCCACGGAGGGCGCAAGCAATGACGACTCATACCAGGCGAAGCCGGCAGCCAAAGCTGAGGCCGCAGTCTTCTCAGCAGCCATCGAGCAAGGGATTGGAGGAGAAAATCGGCAGATCTGGTGAGTTCTTCCGCTGCTAGGAGAAGGGGATCTGGAGCAAGACAAAGGAGAGGCAATGTAAGCCAGGCAGCGGATAGCAGCCCTTTTGTCAGATGGAGACGGTTGCCGAGGCAACCTGGGGAAGCGGAGTCGCCCACGTCCCATTAATCGCCACGCGTCACCAAGGCCATAGGCAGTTAGGCCCCGCAGAGCTCCACACTTGCCCTTTGGCTATGCCTGGAAGCCATGTCCGAGCGTGCCTCGGGCCCGGGGGCTACTGTCGGTATCCTGGATATGGGGCTATCCAGCCTTGCCTGCCTGCGGCCCACCACATGGCCTCATCGACGGCCAGGTACTGCCCAGCTTCGACATCAACAACTCAAGACCCTTGCGAGGGGCCAAGCCTCACGAGGCGGACGACGCCAAGACCCCTGAGGGGATCGGCCTCCTCAGGCTGGCTCCTGAGGGGCGGAGAGTTCCATGCAAGGTTTACCTCACGAGGCTCAGCTGACGTGAGCCATGACGACCAAGGCCAGGCGGGCGCCAGTCGGGAACAGAGCGCATGTTTCCTCTTCGGTGCAAAGGAGACAAGCCACATGCGTGGAGTCCCGAGGAATCAACCAAAGGTTTCCATTCTAGTGCAACAAGACCAAGACCGCCAGGATGGCAGGACGGAGGTCATCGATGAGCCCACCGCAGCGTCACGACCAGAGGCTTTTCATAGGCGAAGACTACTTTTGTCATGATAAGTTGTACTACTTGTCCCCTTTCAAATACGGCCATTGTGGGATCCCTTCCCGCCAACATTTGGGAAGAGGACCAAGGCCACTATAAATAGGACTAGACACCACCATAGAAGGGGGATGGATCGATCTGATTCACATCGACACCAGCTCCCTTGAGCTCAAGAACACCTCACATCGTGAGGCCAGTTCATCCATTGTACTAGTTCATCGTCAGCCTACAAGGCAATCCACCACACCACACTGGATTAGGGTATTACACTACGATGGTGGCCAGAACCAATATAAATTGTTGTGTCTCTTTCTCTTTGAGCTTGACGCACTAGGCTTAGGAGGATTGCGAGTAGGCAGTCTGGGTAGGTCGAGATCTCTGCACGCACCCCAGTGTTCGAACCTCTCAAGGGTTTGCGGAACCCATAATCCGACAAATACATAATGTTCGGGCCACATGCCTGCGTTGGTGGTCATCTCGAACACTCTCCCTCATGAGATTATCAGCGACGTGCCCATTCGTTACCCGCAAAGGCTTTCAGTTTCCACCGACAACAAGAAGCATTTGACCAAAAGGTGGATTCATATTGGCATGTGCGTGGTGTGGATCATGGTGGGATTCCATATCAAACTTCGAGCACGTGCATACACACTCCCACCGGCTTGAAATGAGGGGGCTACACACATTGTGGTGTAGTGAGTTTCCGGTTTGCGAAGCATGTGCCATGTCAAAGTTGTGCATTGGGTATTCAAACATCACATAACACACGGGCACATGCACACGATGGTTTTGTCCTATGATATCACTAGCGTATGCCTCTCTATGTGGGCCCACAAGGTCATCGTCGACCAGTTGAACGTACAATGAGAGAGAGGTTAATTTGACCAACAAGGATGGTTCTTTTTTGGTTTGTGTTATGTATATGCACGGTATAGGAGTATGTACATGTCAAGGAGGGGGCAACATCAATACTCTATATATATGCGTGTCATAACCTTGCTCCATGTGGGGACTTTTCGGTTCCCGAGGCAGGTTCCACATCAAAGTTCTACATTATATTGGTATTCAAACATCATGCAATACCATGCAGGCGGTGGCTTCCCTATATATAGGAACTCACTCGCATGTGGTGCTTCCGTCGAGGGCATACGAGGTTGTCCTCCATCACTTTGACCCATTGAGAGAGAGGTTAATTTGATCATCAAGGAACGATTCTTTTTTGGTTTGTGCTATACAGTAGAAGTACATATATACCACGCGTCGAATGGGGGCGTACATACTGTGGGGACTTTTTTGTTCCCTATATACGTGGTGCCACATCAAAGTTGTGCATTGCATATTCAAACATCACACAAACAACTCTTTGGGCCACATGCACACGGTGGTACATAGTCCTATATAGGATGACTCGCTTGCGACGTACGCTTCGCTTCTGTGTTGGGCCCGGGAGTTCGTTGTCCATCACTTTGACTGAGCGAAAGAGAGGTACGCGATTGACAAACAAGGAGGATTAATTCTTTAGGGTTGTGTTACTGGGTGTATATATAACACGTGTCGAGGGGGGTGACCAGCTTGGTCCATCACTTTCACCGACAACGCGAGAGAGGTTAACTAATTTGACTTAGGAGGGGATTAATTTTTTCGTTTTGTCTTGATATAAATCATGATGTGAGATTACATATATATAATAGCGCATCTGTACACATGAATCCATCTCGTTGGATCGAAGGGGGGCGAGCACACGACACGTCATGAACGACCTCTTGCTCTGTGTGGGGACCTCTGCAATTTCCAACGCATGCACCACATCAATGTTGTGCATTGGGTCGGGTATTCAACACATAAGCATGCATCACACACGTCCATAAATATGTTCGGGACACACGCATGCAATAATGGTTGTCTTTGGACACACTCTCACTCGCTTGGTTATGGGCAGCAAGCCTATATATATTCGTGGACCCGCGTGGACGTCCATCATTTCGACCAACAACGAGAAAAGTTACCAGGGTGGATATATTCTTATTCTTTGCTTCGAGTTACCGTATAGTAGGTCAACCCATTCCAGGCGTAATTAAGTTTGAGCACATGCTACGCGTCGAGAACCCTCGCTCGGTGCGGGGATTTTATGGTTCCAAAGCATGGTGCCACGTCAAATTTGCGCATTGGGTATTCAAACACCACACACACCACTTCCATATACATACTTGGGCCACATGCACAGAGTGGGTTTGTCTTCATACAATACTCCCTCACGAGGTTAATTATCGGCGCCAAGCTAGTCCATTTTGCGGGGCCATGTGGACGTCCATCACTTTAACCAACAAGAGCGGGGAGAGGTTGTATGACTAGTTGGATTCTGCTTGGTCTGTGTTACAGTACGTCTTGGCGAGATGCCCTCCCCCGACATGTGTGTGTGTGGGGGGGGGGGGCTACTTCGCGCTACCTGCAACCTCCGTGGGGTCGGGAAAGTCCGGTTAATTTGCGAGGCACACGTGCCACACATCAAATGTTGTGAATGGTTGTTAAATATCACACACCACACCCTTTTAATACATATAGTAGGGCCACCTACATGTGGTTCATATGTGGTCTCACCCATCTCGCACCACAAGCACACATTTGTGGGTCGGCACATAGTCCACCTTTGTTAGGAAGCGAAAAGGGAAGTTTGACCATATACATATGATGGACGCCTATAGGTTTTGTGTTATGGTAGGGTGAGGTTTTAGACCTAGATATTTGGGGGCATGCACTCGTAGCTAGGATTCCCTTACCACCGACACGAAGTGGGGTACGTAGGGGGTGGCTGACTAGCAATACTATGCTTTTGTGTGACAGGTGCCACATCAAAGTTGTGCATTGGGTATCGAACATCAAACCACCCTTTTCATACATATATTTGGTCCACATGCAAGTGTGTTCGTGTTCTGACCCTCTCTCGCATTATTCTTTTTGCCAAATTTATAAACAACACACGCATTGGATGTAGAAACCATCTGCGATTGGGTAGGCAATAGACACGGTTCGGTCAGACTACCTGTGTGCCACGCCCGTGCCATGCAGTCCCTCACATCAGCAGATTGGGATCCACGAGGCTTGCCTCCCGGTCTTGAAAATATCTACTGCCTCGTAATCTCGAAAATATCTACCGCCTAGAAGGTTTTAATGTTTGATAACACACGATTAGTATGTGCGGACCATGTGCGATGTTTGTTACCCCTGCTCTGCTTCAGTCCCTTGATTCGAATTGTCAGTAGCCCCGTTATTTTACTCCCACCTCTGCATCCCTCGCAATCTCAAAAATATCTGCTCACCCTTGATCCAAATTTCTATTAGCCCCGCCTTGTTACTCCCGCCTAGTAAAATTTTCAGTTGCCGCAGTATTTCCTCAAAAACCACCTTGCCCCCCCTCCACACACACACCACACACTCCCCAAAACCTCTGCTCACATAGACACACACCACCCTCGAAACCATCGATAGATCGCTGCCATCGCCGCCGCCTCCGTCCTCAACCTTTGCCTGTGTGCCGGGGAGCTCGAGGAGCCAATGGCCAAAAAAGGTTTATCGTGGCCTCTTCACCTGACGCCGGCAAGGTGGCCGCTGAGGTGTCCCCGTCGTCCTCCGCGCGCTCTTTATTGATCCGCCATTGCCGATCCCCCGATCCGCTAGTCGCCGCACCCCTACGCCGGTTAGAGGACTTCCCCGTCCTCCCACAGACCCGACAGCAGACGAGGTCCTACCTTGGGGTCTGGCAGTGGCGGTGGGGGACATGAGGCACTGAGATTATAGATCGGGAGGCCCACACCCGCCGGTGGCTCAGTAGCTTCCACACGGCCGAGCTCACGACCATGGAGTACGACCGCTGGCAGGTCTGCTACCACGGCGTGGCGGCTAGGCTCAGTTTCCCCTTTGCCACATGTCCGGTCGACCTTGTTCCGCCGGAGCCAGGGGTGGTGAGCTCGGCTATGGCGCGGGAGGACCGTGAGGCATGGGAGCGCCTCGAGGCCGAGGCTGCTGACGAGGCCTACATGCAAGAGATCCGCCGGTTGCACCCGGAGCTCGTGGAGGTGGAGTGGGCGATCTTTGCCGGAGCGGAGGCTGACGAGGTTATCGCATTTTCCTCTGATGATGAGGTCGAAGGCGGCAAGGACGTCGGCACAAAGGGCGTCGAGGTGGGCGGCAAGGAAGAGGAGATCGACATCGACGAGTGGAGGAGTGCCTTCCCCAACGACCCCGACAACGGCACCGGCCCAGACCCGGCTCGCGGCTCACCATATCTGACGAGGAAGGATTGGCTCGACCTCCACTTTGACTGAATGTAGTTTAGCTTAGTTTAAATTTATGTTTTATGTTCGGTTATGCAAAACTATCTATGTTTATATTTGAATGCATGCTACTTTCAGTTGAACCTGCTTTGAACTTGATCAAATTGAAGTTTACAAGGTAAGTTTAGGGGACCGACCAGAAACGACCAAAAATTGTTGGAGTATATATATATCCACTAAGGGTTTTAGTCCTTTAACTTTTAATGATCAGCTAGAGATGGACTTATGCCTTGTTTATTTGAGTTCTTCACAATGTGATGCTCTATATGTGCAACTATTTGCTGTGCAATTCAATTTCATCAATAATAGTTTCAACAATACCAATATGAGTTGCGATATTTGGTTGCTGTTAAGGATATTGCAGTTAACATGCCTTTCATTTTTTTAACAATAACTAGTGTACTTCAGACCTGCACAATACCAGTTTGAATGACTATTTGCTTGTTTTTAAATGTTATGCCTCATGCAGTTAACACACCTTTCCACTTCTTGTTTTTCTTAACAAGCATGCTTAAGCCTGCACACTGAAGCTATCATTTGTAGATTATGTTGTCTACCATGGATATATTTGGTTGATGTTTAGCCTGTTGTGCTTAACATGCCTTTATATGTACTCATACATGACAATATTGAAAACAGTGTTGTTTTCCGTCGAGGTTAGTTTCATTGCATTGCTTATATGTACTCACTGTTCAGGATATCGGTAGCTGGTACCATATAGCATAGGGGATGATAAGGGATTAATCATCGAATCAGACATTTCACTGAATATATATATATATATATGTAACCCATTTATCAGTAGGTTAACTAGGGCCATATTTAATATATCTGAGGTTACATAGCAACATGCATTGTACTAAATGACTAAGTATGCAATCCCAGGCTGCATAGCTACAAGGAAGAGTGTTACCTTAATGTTCTGATGATGTCTAGATATACATGTAATAAAATCTTATATAATGGGATGGAGGGAGTGTTGTACTACATCATTTTGCAATTGTTGTTTAGCTTCTAATATTAAGTTGGTGCTTTTAGGTACATATGTCATTGCCAAAGATCCACACTTCGACCCTTTCTGCGTATGGGGCAATGAGATATTCATGAACCAGCATCAAGTGAGGAAACTGATAAAGATTGTTATTCAAATGGATCAAAAGATGTCAATCGAACTATTTGTTTACACTTTATGCAAGACAACAGTGAAATGCAGGATGGTAGGTAAGATCCCTGTAGCCTTCTTTTTACTGCCCGTAATGAGTTGTGTTAGATGATAATGTTTGAATCTTTTTTCCTTTGTAGTGGATCCTGAAGCAGTTTACTCAAGTTTACCTCTCAAACTACATGATTGGCGGCTGGCCATCACAAGTGGTTGGACTAAAGTCATGTGTGCCTTCTGCATCCAGGAGGGCACAATAGGGCCATTCAGCTTCACCTTGTTCATCAACCAGAATGTCTGTCGCCTCTTTCTTTACCATCTGTAATAGTACAAGTATAGAACCCTAGTTCATCATTCTTTATTTGGTGCTTATGTAATTCTTAAACATATGTACCTGTGAATCGAATAATGCATTGGTTGTTTGAACCTGATGGATATGAATAAAGCTATAGCCTACTTTCAAGTTTCAATTAGGTACAATTTTAAATAGCAACAATTAAATTATGGTGAAATTACTGTGTGCAGGTCACTACGGCGCACATGGTTAATAAAGCACAATTTGTGCGATATACATCATAATCCGACATGGTTCGCGGACAGGAAACGTGTGTAACAATACACACAGTTGCCGTTTGCAAAGCGTGTGTGATGTCAGACAGTTTCACATGCGGTGCGGGAAAACTAAATGCGTGTGATTGTCTACCTATCGTACACGGTTTATAATCATGAACTATTTGTCATGTGCCAGGCATCGTAAGCGTAGAGCCAGTTTGGTACGTGCCTAGAAAACTCCCGTTCCTGGAATCTTCTTGGTTTTAGGTAAAACAACAAAACTCCGAATGCGATGGCAATGCGAGCACAAACGAGTAGCAAGGATGAAGCATTTGGGATATTCGAGATTTCAAAAGTGGTTATATAGGGACAACTTTCTGCATCAAGGCTCCCTATCCCTGACGGTTTCTGGGTCGTGTGGGAAGGACCCCCCTATCGCCCACACTCACTTGGCGACGGTTCCAAATGTCATAGTGGAAAGGGGTTAAAAACCGTGTGTATAGCACCTTGCTGTACCAGTGCGTGTGTGGGCCCACAAATGTGTTGGCGTGAGATGGGTGAGACCACATATGAACCACACCCATGGGTGGCCCGATGTGTGTGTGTGTGTGTGTGTGTGTGTTTGTGTGTGAACGGTGTGGTGTGATACTTAAATAATCAAATCACAAATGTGATGTGGCACGTGTGCATCGCAAATTAACCGGACATCCCTGACCCCACAGAGGTTCATCTAGTGCGAAGTAGTACTATATATGCCCCCCACACACACACACTTTGAGTCGATGGAGGGGCATCTCACCAAGGCGTATTGTAACACTAACCAAGAAGAATCACCACTTTGGTCGTATAACCTCTCTCATTGTTGGGTCCAAGTCATGCATGGGCATCCACACGTAGCCCCACAAATAGGCTAGCTTGTCACCGATAACCACGCAAGGGAGTGCCTGAAGACAACCACTATGTGCAAGTGTCCCAAACATATGTATGAAGTGTTGTGTTGTTTGAATATACCCATTAGAACCAAACTCAGATGTCATACGACCTCCGCCACGATATTACGCGATATAGAGGGGACACACACCCTTTATGCTTCACCAATGAGGTAATGCGGCAGCAATTTCTCGAAGGGCTTAAACCCGTAAACATCGAACAGTATGATGGAATGACGGATCCGGCCGTCTGGATTGAAGATTTTCTTGTCCGCATTCACATGGCTTGTGGGGATGACCTCCATGCCATTAAATACCTTCCTCTAAAGCTGAAAGGACCAGCACGACACTGGCTAAACACCCTCCCAGAAAACTCCATTGGAACCTGGGAAGATTTGGAAGATGCTTTTCAGGCCAACTTTCAGGGCACTTATGTCCGGCCACCGGATCGTGACGACTTGAGTCACATAATCCAGCAACCAGGCGAATTGGCCTGCAAGCTTTGGAATCGGTTCCTAATTAAAAAGAAACAGATCATGGATTGTATGGACGCCAAGCCTTAGCAGCCTTCAAACACAGCGTCCGGGACAAATGGCTCGGCCGACACCTCGGGCAGGAAAAGCCGAAGACCATGGTAGCCTTAACTGCACTTATGACCCGCTTCTGTGCGGGTGAGGATAGCTGGTTGGCTCGTAGAAGCAACACCTCGGGCGACCCCAACACTTCTAAGGCCAGGAATGGCAATGGTAAACCTTGCCGCTATAAAAACAAACATTGGAACAACGGCGACACAGACGATATGGCAATCAATGCCGGATTTAGTGGCTCTAAATTGGGTGAGCGGAAGAAACCTTTCAAAGGCAACAAGGATGGTCCATCCAGCTTGGTAAAATCCTTGAGAGGCCCTGTTAGATTCATGGCACACCTGATAAGCCTGCTAACAACACCAACAACAAATCTTGGGTTTTCAAACAGGCCAGTAAGATCAATACCGAACACAAGGGAAAGGGACCTCCAAGTGAAGATGATGATGAGCCCCATCAGCCGAACACCGGGGGTCAGAAGCATTTTTCCCCCGAGGTGAAAACAGTGAACATGATCTATGTCACTCACATCTCCAAAAGGGAGCGCAAGTGCGCACTAAGGGACGTCTATGCTGTAGAGCATGTCGCCCCCAAGTTTAACCCATGGCCAGCCTGTCCGATCACTTTTGATCGTAGGGATCACCCAACCAGTATCCATCACGGGGGTTCAGCCGCCCTGGTACTTGATCCAATTATTGATGGATACCATCTCACCAAAGTCCTTATGGACGGGGGCAATAGTCTCAACTTGACCTATCAAGACACTGTCCGCAAGATGGGCATTGACACATTAAGAATCAAGCCTAGTAACACTACCTTTAAAGGTGTGATACCCGACATGGAGGCCCCTTGCATAGGTTCACTCACACTGGAGGTAGTATTCGGCTCCCCAGACAACTTCCGTAGTGAAGAATTAATCTTCGACATCATCCCGTTCCGTAGTGGCTATCACACACTGCTCAGACAAACCGCTTTCGCCCTGCTTTAATGCAGTCCTACACTATGCTTACTTGAAGCTTAAGATGCTTGGACCTCGGGGTGTTATTACAGTCAATTGTAATATGGAGCGCTCCCTCCATACTGAAGAGCACACTGTGGTCCTCATAGAAGAGCTGTATGGCGGCCTTATCAAGCCGAACAATTCATCGGGCAATAAAGCCAATGACATGTCTAAATGAGTCCGGTCCGCCCATAATTGTGATAAATCAATGGATCCGGACCTTGATTAGCAGTTCGGCCTCCGCCGACTGCCCCATAAGGTTGTGGCTCATGTACCACGCGTAGATAACTTCGCACTAAAAATACCTTGGGCAGCGCCGGAGGCACACTATGGAAAAGGTCCATAGTACGGCTTGACCCTATCTGGACTGCATATACGTTTTTTCACTACTGGTTCATTAAGAGCCTTACCTGCTATATGGTTGTATCAGGAGATCCTTTCCAGGCTAGCGCTTCCCAACCATCAACTGCTCCTATCAAAGGACTTATTACTAAGGAGAAATGGCGCAGACGTGCGATAGGGCACCACTGGAGTTTTTGAACTATTATTTTTAGGCCTTGTGTTACACTTTCCCTTATGTAAAATTTTCTTTCTTTAGGCATGTAACATGACCTTAACATTCATGGCATTGTCTGTCAAAATACGCCTCGACATATTAATAAGGATATCAAGGAAGTAGATGATAATCACCTTTTTTGATTGGACTCTCATATTATCTTGTCATCTGTATTCCCTCGCTTTTGACTAACATACGTGCGTCGGCACGACTTTCATACCAGGGGCTATATTCGGCCCCGCAAACTCTTAAGTCCGAACACCTATAGGGAACTCTTCGGCATCCCAGATATTGCATTATATGCATTGGCTCCAAATCATGTCTTTGGTCAATACTTGGGTTGCCCGGCTCCTGTGTTTGCCACCTTATGTTCCGCAAGTTTTGCTAAGGTAGTAAAGGGAGAACTACTGCGATTGTATTTCTGGTTCGTCCGGTCAAGTACCTCAGTAGAGAAAGCCGAAAACTGACTGTCATGGTATGCGAGAGCGGGTTAGCGATCTAGTGACTTAGTGTTATACTACAAATCGTTCGCGATTTATGCCGTGTTAAACGAGGGGCTGGGCTTCGACCAGCTGCACTGCAAAGGCGCTGTACTCCGGATTGCCATTCACGCAACAAGGGGCTAGTACTTAGCACCACCAATGGACTCTTATGGCTAAGTGAAAGTACTAAAGCCGCATAGTCCGATTGCCTAGTTCACCTTGCAAGACGCCTCCTACATCGGACCAAGACGTTGGATAAAGTGTGGTCATGCGTTCCAGAACACCCTTGTAATATTTACATGGGGGCAGAAGCCGACGACTGGTAAACTTTCAGACTTATAAATTAAAATGGCCAAACAGGAGGATAAACTAATCATAAAGCGCAAGCACAAATATTTTACACCATAAGTTCATTACACAGGTCTTACAAGCCGGACTCTACTAATCAAATATGATATCTTTTGAGCACTGGCCCTCTATGATGCGGGATCCCTCGAGGACCTCGCCGAAGTACTTCTCCGGCCGCCGGTGATCCTTGCGTTTAGGTGGCCCTACAGTGGCAATCTCGATGGCCTTCATCTTCACCCATTGTACCTTGACTTGGGCGAAGGCCATCCAGGCACCTTCTATGCAGGGCAACCGCTTGATGGAGTCAACCCGAGGACACGCCTCGACCAGCCGCTTCACAAGTCCAAAGTAGCTCCTGGGCATGGGCTCGGCTGGCTAAAGACAGACTATTACATCCTTCATGGCTAGTCCGGCCACCCTATGCAGCTCCGTCAGCTGCTTCAGCTGATCGCTGAGGGGCGCCGGATACTCTAGAGCAAGATATTGCGACCGGAATAGCTTCTCCGTTGAGCTCCCCTCTTCGGCGCAGAAGAACTCAGCGGCGTCAACAATACTCCTCGATAGATCTGCAAAGGCGCCTGGAGAACTCCAAACTTGGGTCAGTAAACTGTATCTCTTTCTTGTAAATTTACTCTACATGTGAAAGGCCTTACCATCCGCTATTTTCCTCGCCTCTTGGATCTCCTAGAGAGCGCCCTGGGCCTCAACCTGGGCTTCCTTCATGCTCTCAAGAGCTTTGGTGAGCTCGGAGGCTTGTTCCAAACTCTT
>NC_057801.1:550343339-550369176 GCF_018294505.1 Triticum aestivum
GCCTCATGTCTTCGGCGGGTGGTTTTCTCCACCTCTAACTCCTTGGCTGCTTTGTTAGCGGCCGCCTTGCTCACTTCCGCCTCCTTCTTGGCTTGGGCGAGGGCGCTCTTTAGGGACTCGATCTCGGTTGCGCCAACTGTGAGTACTGTCATAACATTCAGTAAATTTTAAAAATAAATTAGCACACATATCACTTCGGGTATGTAATAGTGCCGCATACCTTGGGTTTTGTCAAACCGCTTATTGACGCGGTCGAGTTCCTCATCGGCTAGCCGAAGCTTCTGATTGAGCTCGGAAACCTCCGCGGCCTGGGCAATAGTTGCCAGCATAGAAGCATGTCCAACAAGATAGTATGATACATTATCAATTTGTTTTTGATCCTCTATCCGGATCATTCTTATCTGGACAGAGTCTTAGGGGCTATTGTCTATACATATGTTCAGCCTTATATATATATATACATATATATATATATATATATATATATATATATATATAAAGTGCGTTACATCACATACCTCAAAGCCCGTCAGTAGGCTGTTGAAGGCTTCGGTCAGTCCGCTCTTCGTGGACCAAACCTTTTCCATAACCGCACCCATCAGGGTGCGGTGTTCCACTACAAAAAAAGACACGTCCGTGACATTTGGGGCTAAACGAAAAAAATTATGTCATGCTTATGACACTTCTATGACGACAATTGTGACGAATCCGATGTGATGGGCTCCTACTTCTATGAGAAAATCATGACAGAAAATGGGCTTTTCGTCCTGGGCGGGCCGAAGACGCAGCTGCATGACATTCTTTGGGCCGTCCATGACAGAAAAAACCATGGTAGAAGCAAGGGCGAGGAAAATATCGGGGTGTTCCCGGTTATGGTGGGTGGCCGGGGCCGAGCAATGCATGGAGGTTTGTGCATTTCTCTCATACACGCAGGCGTGTGGGTGCGAGGCGTTGGGCTCTAACTGAACCCGAGCGAGGCGTTCGCCTGCTGAACCCGAGTGATTGCACTGCAGGCTACACATTACTGAACCCGAGCGATCGATCGATGGATGTTAACTGAACCTGTTCGAGCGATTCCTTTGTTACTGCTGCTAACTGAAGCCAATCGATGTTGCCTCTAGATGAACAGTGAGTGTTGTTGGGGGGGTTGGATGAACAGTTCCCGGTGGGGGGTTGGATGAACAGGACCCCGTGGTGGTAGAGGCTATTGCCGCTGGATGAACATGACCCCGATCGAGCCGGTTGGGGGTGGATGAACAGGACCCCGTGGAGGGCTGGATGAACAGGACCCCGTGGAGGGCTGGTTGAATAGTAGCCGGTGGATGACTGAATGAACAGTAGCCCGTGGAGGGGTGGTTGAACAAGACCCCATGGAGAGGGCTGGTTGAACAGTAGCAGGTGGAGGAGTGCGCGGTGGAGGCTAGATGAACAGGAGCTCGTGGATGAACAGTCGCAGGTGGAGGTTGGAGGAGGTCGATGGTGGATGAACAGTAGCCCGTGGAGGCTGGAGGAGGTCGACGATGGAGATGAATAGTATTCCGTGGAGTCCCGTTTTGTGATATGCCACACCCCTCCTGATGAACAGCACCCCCGTTTCGATCGTAGAGCTCCAACACAAGTCCGCTTCCTCTATTTTGCGGTACACCACACCCCTCCCGATCAACAGGACCCCGTTTTGACCGTAGGTAGTCCAACATAAGTCTATTTCCTCCGTTTTGTGGTACGTTAGACCCCTCCTGATGAACAAGATTCCATTTCGACCGTGGCCGGTCAAACACAAGGTCGTTTCCTCCGTTCTGCGGTACGCCAGGCCTCGTTTCCATCGGCTCTTCCGTCCAAGCCGGTTGGCTCCCGATGAACACGACGACGCATTCCGTTCCGACCCAGCCGGTTGGCTCCCATGAACATGACGACAACGCAGTTTCTCTGTTCTGACCTAGCCATGTACACGAGCCCTGGTCGTACATATGCGTGAGTAGGCGTTCGAGACCCCGCTCGTATGTATGTACGTGGCCGTATTTACTTTCTTGCACCCTGGCCGATGTATGTACGTGTACATGCTACGTGCGCGCCTCTACATCGACTAGTGTGTACTTACATGTTCGCGACCAGAATGACAACACTATGTACGCTTCGACCAGATGGGTCCCGACTATTAGGCACTTCCTTGCCTGTGAAGATGTAGCTGGTGGGTCCCAGCAGTCAGGGGGCAAATCGTTTTTTTGCCCGTAATATGGACGCACTTCCTTGCATGCGAAGATGTAGCTGGTGGGTCCCAGCAGTCAGGGGGGAAACATTTTTTCATGAAATACGGTGGCCCGTCTGATGGGTCCCTGTTGTCAGGTGGAGGAATCATTATTTTGCACGTAATAAGGAGGCACTTCCTTGCTGTTGCCGTGGACCCAGGTGTCAGCCTCTCCACGTATAGTACTCTTCCGATGGAAATCGTTCCTTGACCACGTTGACCACACTGCACCGAGAGCACCAGGGTGATGGACGACAGCGAGGCCTAGGAAGGGGACGACGTGGAGCCGGGGAAGACGCGATAGTGATCCCACACAGAGAGGATTGCGAGGGTTCACTGGTTCAGCTGTGGTGTGAGGCTATCATCGCTGCAGAATAATAGGGGGTGTGGGTGAGTGGATGGCCTGGCCAGCCATGGGAGTAGTAGGGGGTGGTGAGGCCTCTGCGGCATCACAGCCGGCCACGGGAGGTAGGAGCACATGGCATGACGGGCATTGGTTTGGGCGGCTGGAGAAAGAAGACCAGAGACTGAACAAGCACTACGGCCATTGGATTGACATCGTATGGTCACTGGAGCTAGAATCGTTCATATTGACTAAGTTGACAAAGCCCTCCGTCCATGTCAACTTAGTAGGCCCACAAGTCAGCCTCCCACTATGGTGGGTCCCAGCTAGCAGGGGTGTCAGAGTAGTGGGCCACAGGTAGCCTCACCCGAAGCCCTTGGCACATCAAAACTTTGGGCCGGCCTCGTCCCGCATAGACCCCCGCTAGAAGCACTGCCCTCCGGGGGCCGGCTGGCTCAGAGGCCGGCCACCGGAGGATGGCCAAGCACCAGAGGATGGCACTGGGAGCGGCTGGCTCCGACAAACCGGCTCCCAGAGAGGGCGGCCACCCGACGCCCACAGAGTCTGGGCCCCCATCAAGAGTACAAGCAATGGCATGGCTATAGTGAAGCACGTCGCCCCCGATCCCGGGACAGGCATGGCTGCAGTGCTCCGTACAGGCGGAGATCTCCGCACGGCAGGACACTGTGCCATGTCTCCCCTGATGTCACTCCGAGCAGGCGGAGTCCTGTTCCCCACGACAACCTATCGGTACGGCCTGCCGACAGTGGGCCCTATCGGGCAGTGACCCCATAGAAGACGGCAGAAGCCCAACCAGACAGACTCGGGAGGGGTCGGCCTCCAGCAGGCGGCCGTCCCTTGCCCCGAGGCAAGCATGCCATTAAGCTGATGAGACCAGGTGTGGCTACAGTGAACTCCGAACAGGCGGCGGGACTGTAGCCACACTGAGATGACCAAGCCCTTGTCATCAACGGCACTGCTACAGTAAGCAGCCACCAACCAGTCAGCGGGGCCCACCAGGCGGCGGGCCCCAATGGTCGGTGGAGAAGCCGGTGGCTGGAGACACTGACAGCCGGGCCCAACACCCGGAAGGATTACCATTGTACCCCTGGGGGTAGGCCTATATAAGCCCCCCAGGGCACCCATGCAAAGGGTTCCAACTCTGATAGAACTAGCTAGTTATCTAGGGCAGGGAAGAGCTAGCCTTGCCTTCTCCTACTTTTAGACACAACTCAAGGAGCAACTCGTATCACTAGTGCCATAGTGATTATGCGGAGACCCCGCGGAGCAGGAGTAGGGGTATTATCTCCACGGAGAGCCCAAAACCTGGGTAAAGTTCGTCGGCGTACGTGTCTACGCCTTATCTCGCTTCCAGGCACCGGCGACGTTCTACTCGCTCCCACCATGATAAGCCATCCATTGGCATATGTCGCATCCAACCCCCGAGATTTGAAGCTCACCGTGGGGCGAGGTGCACCATCTCCCGGAGATCTGCTCTGGACAGGAACCCTGTTCCTTCCTGGCGAGCAGAGCCAGCCCAGCACGCCTGATGGCGTCAGCCCCGATGCATTGCATGGTGCTGAAATTGCCTGCACGACGAGCTGCCTCGCCGACCTCGTCGGCGAGATCGACCTCTCCGACGAGCCGACCTCCGACGCGGGCACTAGCTCCCCCGAGAGCTGCCTCGTCAGCCACCTCGACCAGCTCCATGTTACTAGCGAGCCTGTTGTGGACCTGGAGTCTATTGGCTCCACGGATCCGATGATCGTCAACTCCGACACGGCGTCGCTCAACACGTTCCCCACCAACATGGTGGTCTAAGACGAGCTGCCTCCTCGCAAGCATAGCGGTGGGAGCACCGTCACGAAGGTACTCGTCATCAACAGCGGAGAGCACACGGACGAGCATGCTCAAGACCCCCTCGACACGACTCTGCACGACCTAACGGTGCCCATCCCCGAGGGCGCGAACGCTGAGGTGCTGGAGGCACGCCGCATCCAGCTTGCCGAAAGCGCTGGCTGCCTAGCCAGCATGCGCCAGCACTCGGACACCTACCGGCACGAGATGGATCGAGCCGTAGGCGGCACGCCGGCTCCTGAGGGGCCTAGCCGCCTCGGCACGGTTCGGCAGCATGGCGCGACCGTCGCCAGTATATTCGGGGCGGAGCGCCCCGTTTACGCCACGCCTGCAGAGAACATCCGGGCCGCCCAGGCGGTGACGGATGAGCTGGACAAATACGATGGCGGTGAGCGTCGCCACATGATGGAGCAAGTCCAGCAGCTCCTAGACGCGGCCGCCGTGCAACAAGAGGCCGGCTGCCGCACTGAAGTTCCAGCCCGACGAAACAACGAGCCGCCCCCTCACCAAGATCATGGGGCGACATCCCGGATGCCGACTGGTGGCACCTGCGGAGGAAAAGGCAACGAGCTGGCTGCCAGCCACAGCCGGACGCACCTCTCCATCGAGCGAGACGAGGATGGTTGCCCTCATGCGGTGGAGCGGCGAGGCGACCAGCCGCCTCCTCCGCCTCATGGAGCAAGGCACCCCACTCCGCCTCCTGTCACGCACCCGACACTCGGCGACCGCCTTGGCCGCCGAGAGGGAGTCAGAGAGAACGACACCTGCCATCAGATCGATCGCCTCAACCGATCCCTAGTGCTAGAAGAAGAAGACACTCTGGGCCCTCCCTGCTTTGGCCCCCGAATCCGAGATGAGCCCTTCCCCAAAGGGTTCACTCTCCCGCGAGATACGCCCAAATACACCGGCTCCGTGAAGCCAGAGGACTGGTTGGTCGACTACTCCACGGTCGTCAGCATAGCAAACGGCAACAACCATGTTGCCGTGAAATACGTCCCTCTCATGCTTCAGGGGATGGCCCGGACATGGCTCGACAGTCTGAAGCCCCGCAGCATCA
Source organism: Triticum aestivum (assembly GCF_018294505.1). NCBI lineage: Eukaryota > Viridiplantae > Streptophyta > Magnoliopsida > Poales > Poaceae > Triticum > Triticum aestivum. Next base: position 550,348,842 of record NC_057801.1, read on the forward strand.
ACAGCTGGGTGGATTTCACCGAGGCCTTCATCCGCAACTTCACCAACATGTACAGGCGGCCTCCCAAGCCACGACAGCTCTCCTTGTGCATCCAAGGGCCCAGCGAATCGACTCACGACTATCTCACGCGCTGGGCCGAGTTGCGCAACTCTTGCGAGGGCGTGCAGGAGGTGCAGGCCATCGAGTACTTCACCGCCGGGTGCCAAGAAGGCACCCTCCTCAAGCATCGGCTTCTCTGCGACGAGCCTATGACTCTCGACGAACTATTAATCATCGCTGACAAGCACGCCACGGCCGACTCCTACATGAAAGCGGAGATCTTATTTGATGCATCCGGCAAGGTAGCACCTTAGGCTCCTCGGACTCCGGCTGGCGAGACCAGTCAGAGACAACCCCCAAGCAACAACAAGCGGAAGGCCACCCAGCCGACTTCCAACAGCCGGCAGGTGGCGACAGTCGAGGATCAGTAGCCGGAGGGGCAGCCAGCGCCCAAACGACAGAAGGGCGGCAAGCCCAACTGGCTGCCCGCCTTCTCGTACGAGCAGACCCTCGATGCTCCTTGCAAGTTTCACAGTGGCGCGAAGTCGTCCAACCACACCACTCGGAAGTGTCACTGGCTCACCAGGATCGCTAAGGGAGATGGCCTCCTACCTCCTCCGCCTGCCGGCCCGCCGCCTCCTCCGGCCCAGCAGCCGGCGGCCCGGCCAGTCGGCGCCATTCAGGATGAGTATCCTGCAGCGCACAGAGCCTATGTCGTGTTCACTAGTGTGGCCGATGACAGGCGTGGCAGAAGGCAACAACAGCAAGAGGTGCATGCAGTAGCCTCAAGCACCCCAGAGTTCATGCACTCGTCCGAGAAGCCCATCAGCTGGAGCAGGGCCGACCATCCGGAAGTAATGCCTTCCCCCGGTTCCTACGCCTTAGTCCTGGATGCAACCCTCGCAACAGAAAGGAGGGCATCTCGTTTCTCCAGGGTCTTGATAGATGGCGGCAGCAGCATAAATATCCTGTACCGCGACACAATGGAGAAGTTGGGAATCAAGCAGAAGCAGCTCCTCCCCAGTCAGACTGTATTCCATGGCATAGTCCCTGGCCTTTCCTGTTCACCAATCGGCAAGACCCAGATTGATGTCCTCTTTGGAGACAAGAATCATTTCCACCAAGAGCCAGTTTGGTTTGAGGTGGTGGACCTAGAGAGCCCTTACCATGCACTGCTTGGCCGACCTGCCCTGGCCAAGTTCATGGCGGTCCCCCACTATGCCTACCTCAAGATGAAGATTCCGAGTACCAAGGGAATCCTAACTGTAGTCGGAGACTACAAGAAGTCGGCCGCCTGCACCGTGGATAGTAGTCGGCTGGCCGAGTCCCTCGTGATTGCAACCGAGAAGCGGCTCCTAGACCGGGTGGTGGTGATGGCAGGCAAGAAGCCTGAAATGTCACCCACCCCCAAGGAGTCAGTCGTAGAGGGCTCATTCAAGCCGGCAAAAGAAACAAAGAAGATACCCTTGGACCCAGAGCACCCGGAGAGGCACATTGTCGTAGGTGCGAACCTGGACAGCAAATAGGAAAGTGAGCTTGTCCATTTCCTCCTTGAGAATCGGGACATCTTTGCATGGTCTCCCAAAGACATGCCGGGTGTTCCGACGGATTTCGCCGAGCACAAACTACATGTCCGACCTGACGTCAAGCCTATCAGGCAGCCCTTTCGCCTCCTGTTGAAAGAGAAGAGAAGAGTTGTTGGAGAAGAGATAGCCCGACTTCTGGCAGCCGGATTCATCATGGAAGTAATCTTTCCAGAATGGCTTGCCAACCCAGTCCTAGTGTTGAAGAAGAACAAGCAGTGGCGCATGTGTATTGACTATACCAGCCTCAACAAGGCCTGCCCCAAAGATCCCTTTGCCTTACAAAGGATTGATCAAGTGATAGACTCCACAGCCGGATGCGAGCTATTGACTTTCTTGGACGCATATTCAGGCTACCACCAGATAAAGCTGAACCCAGCCGACAGGCTGAAGACCGCCTTCATCACGCCATTTGGAGTCTTCTGCTACCTGACCATGATGTTCGGCTTGCGAAATGTCGGCGCCAGTTTCAGCGTTGCATGCAGAAGTGCCTCCTCAAGCAACTCGGCAGAAATGCCCATGTCTATGTGGATGATGTGGTGGTGAAGACGGAGAAGCGCGGCACGCTGCTAGAAGACCTCAAGGAAACCTTTAAGAACCTGCGCCGATTCCAGAACAAGCTAAACCCGGAGAATTGCGTCTTTGGAGTACCAGCCGACCAGCTTCTCGGCTTCCTGGTCTCAGAGTGCGGCATAGAATGCAACCCTGTGAAGATCAAGGCAATTGAGAGGATGGAAGTGCCCACCCGACTGCTGGACGTGCAGAAATTCACTGGCTTCCTGGCATCAGTTAGCCGTTTCATCAGCCGGCTGGGCGAGAAAGCTCTTCCCCTATACCAACTCATGAAGAAGACCACTTTTTTCGAGTGGAACGACAAGGCGGACGAAGCATTTCTCCAACTCAAGAAGATGTTGGCGACCCCACCTATCCTGGCGGCTCTGACTAACAAGGAGCCCATGCTCCTCTACATCGCAGCCACCAGTCGGGTTGTCAGCATAGTCATGGTGGTAGAGCGCAAGGAGTAGGACAGAGCATTGCCGGTCCAGAGACCGGTGTATTACTTGAGCGAAGTAATGTCCGCCTCCAAGCAAAACTACCCGCATTACCAGAAGATGTGCTACGGTGTGCACTTTGCCGCCAAGAAGCTGAAGCCTTACTTTCAAGAGAACCCCATAACCATCGTCTGCACAGCTCCGCTTTTCGAGATCATTTGGAGCCGAGACGCCTCCGGCAGAGTGGCCAAGTGGGCTATTGATCTGGCCCCTTACACCATCTACTACCAGCCTCGCACCGCCATCAAGTCACAAGTGCTGGCCGAGTTCCTCGTCGACTGGGCTGAGACCCAGCATTTGCCGCCTGCACCAGACTCTATGCATTGGTGGATGCATTTTGATGGTTCAAAAATGCTCACCGGTTTGGGAGCCGGCGTCATCCTCACCTCTCCCAAAGGCGACAAGCTCAAATACGTGCTGCAAGTCCACTTCGCCGCCTCCAACAACGTAGCTGAGTACGAGGCACTCATACACCGGCTCTGGCTTGCCAAGGAACTCGGCATCCGCCGGATCCTATGCTATGGTGACTCCGGCTTGGTGGTCCAGCAGTCGTCAGGCGACTGGGACGCCAAGGATGCAAACATGGCGAGCTACCGCTTCCTCGTGCAGTAACTCAGTGGATACTTCGACGGGTGTGAGTTCCTTCACGTGCCAAGAAACGACAACGAGCAAGCAGATGCCTTGGCATGGATTGGCTTCACCCGACAAGCGATACCAGCCGGCGTAGCCCTACGCCGCCTTCTCAAGCTGTATGTCAAGCCTTCTCATGATTCAAACTCCATCTTTGTGCCGGCCCCTTCCGAAGCAGTCGGATCTGACTTGACAGTCCCAGAGGCCGGCACGGGGATTTTGGCAGGCGGCCCGGGGACTGCTGCAGCCGCACTCGGCTCGGGGACTCCAGAGCCCGGCCCGGGGACTTCAGCAGTCGGCCCGGGGAATTCTTCAGCACAGCAGGCGGAAGCAGCTACCAACCCGCTGCCTCCCGGCCCAACCACCCTCATACAAGTTGCAGTTGTGGCAGTCGAAGAAATTGCAGCGCCATCTTGGGCTTAGCCAATCCTCAAGTTCCTGGTGAATAAAGAGCTGCCGACTGATGAGATCTTAGCCCGACTAGTGCAAAGGCGAGCAGCAGCCTACACCATAGTCAACAAAGAGCTAGTGCGACGAAGCGTCACCGGGGTTTATCAGCGCTGCGTGGACCCGGACCAAGGCCAAGCAATACTCAGGGATATCCACCAAGGCGAGTGCGGCCACCACGCGGCTTCAACATCACTTGTGGCCAAGGCTTTCCGTCATGGATTCTTTTGGCCGACTGCTCTAGAAGAGGCCAAAGAACTAGTTCAGAAGTGTCAAGGGTGCCAGAGATTCCGCTCCAAGCCACATCTACCGGCTTTTGCACTCAAGACCATTCCAATAGCCTGGTCCTTCGCTGTCTGGGGGATGGATATGGTAGGACCATTCAAGACAACCCATGGTGGCATGACTCATTTGCTTGTCGTTGTGGACAAGTTCACCAAGTGGATAGAGGCAAAACCAATCAAGAAGCTGAATGGGCCGACTGCCGTGACCTTCATCACCGACATCACCACGCGATACAGCATACCACATAGCATCATCACCGACAATGGCACCAACTTCGCCAAAGGAGCCTTGGCTCGTTTCTGCGCAACGCAGGGCATCCGCCTGGACTTAGCGTCTGTTGCCCACCCATAGTCAAATGGCCAAGTTGAGCGTGCAAACAGCCGCATTTTGTCCGGCCTCAAGCCCCGACTGGTCGAGCCTCTGGAGCATTCGGCCGGCTGCTGGCTCGACGATCTACCGGCCGTCCTCTGGAGCTTGCGCACAACTCCGAACAAGTCAACCGGCTTCACGCCTTTCTTCCTCGTCTATGGTGCCGAAGCCGTCATCCCAACAGACATCGAGTTCGACTCCCCAAGAGTCACCATGTACACCGAGGCAGATGCCAAGGAGGCGCGAGAAGACGGCATTGACTTGCTGGAGGAAGGATGGCTGTTGGCACTCAGCCGGTCGGCCATCTACAAGCAGAGTCTGCGCTGATACTACAACCGCAAGGTGAAGCCAAGAGCCTTCCTAGAGGGAGACATTGTGCTCCGGTTGATCCAGCGAGCAGCCGGACAACACAAGCTCTCGGCACCTTGGGAAGGCCCTTTCATCATCAGCAAGGTGCTGGGCAACGATTCCTACTATCTGATCGATGCCCAGAAGCCCAGAGCGCGCAAGAGAGGCGATTCAGGCAAAGAGACGGAGAGGCCATGGAACGCAAACCTCCTCCGAAGGTTTTACAGTTGAAAGTAGTATGTATCATGCTACCTTTTGTACTATGTATAAAGACTCCGGGTCCCCCGAGAAGAGCTCGGGGACTACCCTCTTTTATCTATATGATAAATGTTATGCCTATGAGTATGTGTAGCTTTATTTTTTCCGCCTGGCACTGGGTTCGACGAGTCGGCCCGGAGGCTCGCTGCCTTCTGCTATATGCCGCCTCCTACAGCCGGACAAGTAGTGTGTCGGCACCAAAAACTTCCTTTTTTCAGAAGCCACAGCTTGCAGAGCAACTGCATGGCAGGCAGGGGTTGCAAAATGGTGCCCCACATGAAAAACGACTAAGGAAGAAACACATATAGTGGAAGCCGGCATCACACCTAGTCGTCCGACTGTCGAGCAGGCGGTTGGCCTGCTTCTGATTTTATTGCCAACACTCTGGATGGCTAAGTACTAGCCCTTCCACAAACAGCTAAGTACTCAACCCAGCCGCAGTCCGCAGAGCGGTTGCTTGGCTGGCAAGAGGATAGCCAAGGGAGGGCGGCAAAGGAAAAAAACCAAGGAGCAAAAGGCAAGAAAAGTGGGAAGACGGCACATCAAGCATGAACAAGTAATAGAATATTTACATGGATAAAGGCCTATTGGCCGGCATTCAAACAAAGTTCGAACATACACCCCGCGGGTCGAATTGCGAAATTTAACCAAGATTGTCCAAGACTCTAGCAAACAGGGGAAAAGAGAAAATCCTAAGGACCAGCAGAAGGCTCCGGCTGGGCGGTGCCGGTTGGTGCAGCAGAAGGCTCTGGCTGGGCGGTGCCGGTTGGCGCGGCAGAAGGATCCGGCTGAACGCTGGAGTCGGCTGTGCCGCCTGACGCGGCAGACGGGATGGCGGAGGGCTGGAGGACGGAGTCGGTGGCGTCAGTCGTAGGAACGGGTGGCTGGTCGATCCCCGCACGGCCGTCTCCAGTAGCAGTCGATGCCTTGGTGCACGGCTTGTTGCTTGAGGCCCGGTCAGGCTGGGTCTGACCATACGCCCCGACCTCCGGCAGGTCGACGTCGCTCTCCTCCTCCTCCTCCTCCTCCTCCTCCTCCTCCTCCCTGTCTTCCCCTTCATCGCTGGAGTTGATGACTTCAGCTGAATCTTCGTTGTCCTCCGAGTTCAGCCAGAGCCACTCCTGCGGCGCTTCGGCGCCTTCCTCGACCACCTCCGGGACGAAGACGTTGGTGTCGGTGAACTCGGCGATCGCCGCCGCCCTGTTAATAAGCTCGGCTTCCACCGCCGCCAACTCTTCCTGTGCCTCCAGCTGGAATGTGGTTAACTTGGCTAGATCTAGCCTAGGGTACCATGCCTTGATGAATTCCAAGGCCTGGCGCACTCCTGCTCGGGCTGCTGAGCCTTTCCAGGCTTCCAAGTGGCCGGCCGCCACCTCCAGCTAGTCAGCAGTCCGACTTGGGGTGCGCGGAGCCGGCAAGCCTGCCCAGAGGGCAGAAACTGCCTGGGCGCCGACATGCTGAAGGCGGCGCAACATTTGATGGGCAGGCCGAAGGCAGGCCTGGATGCTGAGGATCTGCTCACTGAGAGTCCGGGGGCATCAGCAGCGATCTGCACGCCCTCCGCCCTCCGCTCCTCGCGCTGGGCCTCGATCATCTGGATTGCGGCAACAGAATGGCCCGGGAAGAAGTCTGTTTGGACAAAAGGAGAGAAAGGCCAAAGTTATAAGCAAGGGATTGGCCTAGATAGGGGCCGACAGTTCGAAACAAGAAACCAAGAGAATAAAGCTTACCATCGACCAAGTCTTCAATGCTGCTAAAGCAGTCCGTCATCTGGGCCTCCTTGTTGGCCCAGGCGGAGCGCTCGACCTCAAACTCGGCGAGGAGGTCGGCCTCCTTCGTCTTCACCTCCAACTGGGCCGCCTTTAGGGCCTCCGCCCGTTCGACAAGCTGAGTGGCTAGGCGGTCTTGCTCCTCGGCCAGCTTGCCGCACTCCGCCTCCTTGCCTCGCAGGGCGGTGTTGGCTTCGTCCAGCTGCTGCTGCAAGGCGGCATTGGCCTCTGAAGAAAGAAAGAGAAGGAAGAACGTCAGTCAAATAACAAAGAAGGATGCAGCTAACCAGGGAGATTCGGCCCAACTGCTCAGCAGTCGGCCCGAACCTCGGGGACTACACCCCGCAGGTGCGCTGGCGCGCCCCCGCAGAAGAAAGGAATAGAAGCTCACTCCGGCTCTCGGACAGATGGCCGGTCTGCGTCTCCAGCTCCTGGACCATAGAGTTGTAGGCGACCGCATAGAGGTTGTGGTAGTCTACAGAGGGGAATATCAGACAAAATCAACATTCAACTCCGACTAAGATGAAGTTCTGGACCGCCTGCTCAGCAGCCCTCCCAAAACTTGGGGACTACACCCAATGGGTGCGCTGGCGCGCCCCTACGAAGGATGAAAGAAGATCGAAGTAAAGAAGAAGCAGTTAGCTTACGCGGATGGCTGCCCGCGAATCCAGAAACGCCTTGTTGCAGCGCCTGAGGGCTTCGGCTTCCGCCCAGAGCTTGGCCTGGACGTCGAGGGACGCCTGGTTTAGGGCGCCCATCCCGCCTCCACCCTCCCAGCTGGTTGGCGCGGCACTGATGCCTCGGTGTCGGGGACCAACGAGATTGCAGCTCCAGTTTCCAGCGGTCGCGGCACCGAGGCCGCCTTCTCAAGACGGCGGCGTACGGGTGTGCGGACCTGAGGAGTTAGGTCCGTCACCACCACGTTCTCAACCGGTGGCACTGGTGGCTCGGCCGGCTGCTTGTCCCGCGGTTCGCTAGTCGGTGGTGGCGGCGGCACGAAGACGTTAGGCATGGCCACGTCGCCGCCCTCCCTCTCCATGACCGGGTGCTCATCGCCGGCTCCCCCGGTCGTCGCCTCGAACTATGATGGAGGTGGCGCGGTGTTCAGCGGCGTCACGAGCAGCGGCTCCTGGCGACGCGTGGCCTCCGCGAGCCTGTCCCTCTTCACGGCTTCGGCCTCCGCCTGCGCCAGCCTCCTTGTTGCGGAGGCTACGGCCTTGTCCGCCTCCGCCTTGGCCAGACGGTCGGCCTCTTCATCGCACGCCTCCCGCGCATTCTGCTCTCTCGCCTCCCGGAGGTCGGCGGCCGAATCGATCCGCCGGCTGGTGGAGGAGGTCGTCACCGACCTGATGACCAAGGCGGCGACCGACTTCTCGAGGGTGAGAGGGCCCGTGAGAGATGAAGACACGACAAAGAGCTTATTTTAGAATGGATCGGCAGAAGAAGTGAAGGCCAGTGAAAGATACTTACGCCGATACCATGACGGGCACCTTCGGCTGCCTCTGGTACTTGGCCGCCTTGGCTGCGGCCTCTTGTCACCTGGTCGCTACGGCCGGGTTCTTGGGCTTCTTCGGCGTGCTGCCGAATAGGGCAGCGCCTTGCTTCTGCTTGCGCTTGCCGCTACGGGCGGGCGGCCCAGCAGAGGGGCCAGCGCTGGTGTTGGCCGTGCTCCGAGCGGGGCACGGCTCATCCTCGTCATCGTCGTCGCCGGGCCAGGTCTCTACGCCGCCGCCTTCCTCGGAGCCGCCCGCTCCGCTGCCGCCGCCTGTTGCGTCGTCCGCCATGGCGGCCGCCCCCAAGTCGGGGTCGTCCATGTCACTCACTGCCCTGTCCGGCAGGTAGTCACCACCCGACCCCACGATGGCGGCCGCCACCTCGGACATGTAAATCTGCGCTCCGGAAGGAGTCGCGTCATCATAAAAGCAAGACCAAAAGAGAAATCTAAAGGAAGAAATCGACAGACTTACGGTGGTCGGCGAATTGTCACAGGAGTACGGCCGCTTCCCGTACCTCCACTCTTCCTCCGACGCCTTGAGGTCGGAGATCTCATTCACCATCTGCGCAACCTCGGCAGGCGGCATCCCTTTCGTGCACAGCCGGCACAGGTCATGGTGCCCGCCCATCCGAAAGATCGGATGAGGGCGGCTCTAGAGCGGGAGGATTCGGCGCTCAACAAAGGCAACAAAGAGGTCGGAGGCCACGAGGCCCTCCGACTCCTGGAGTACTCGCAGTTGGCTGATGGCGGCCGCCACGTCCGCCGACACCGGCTTCGGTTTGTACCCCCAGTTGGGCCGAAGCCCGGTAGGGGGGCCGGCCTCGTAGGGCGGCATGTTGAGGAAGTCGACAGCCGGATCTACGTTCTCGACATAGAAGTAGGACTACTGCCACATCTTCACTGACTGGTCCAGATTGATGACGGGGAAGGCGTTCCTCTTCGCCGGTCGGCGCACGGCGACGTAGCCGCCGCACTCAGCTGCCGTGTCCTTGGCGGAGGTGCCAAGTTTCCTGTAGAAGAACGCTCCCCACAGCTCAATCATGGGGAGGACGCCGATGTAGCCCTCGCGGAAGACAACCCGCTCGTTCCCCCGTGGCGTCGGCGAGATCTCCGTCTCCGGAGGCACCCGCGCCTTGACAAATGCCGCGTTGGGCATCCGGAAAGTGTCGCAGAGGAAGGTGATGTGGTCCTCAATGACCGTCGAGCCATCCTAGTCGCCGCCCTTCTCACACGCCATGGCTACGGGCGGAGCTGCGGGAGGGGCGAGAGCGCAACGGCGGTGGCGGCAGCACTACGGCCAGTAAGGAGCAGTGATAACAACTATGGTGGAGAGTGCGAGAGGAGGAAGAAGAAGTAGGAGGGGCGCGCGTGCCCTGCCGCACCCCTCCCTCCCCCTACTTATAGCCCTTGGGCTATGAAGCCGAGAGGACAGGGCGTGGGACCTGGGATTAACTGCGCCCACGCCCCCACGTCCCCACGTTCTCCGCGCAGACTTACTGCGCTGTGAATAACCGCGGGAATCGTAACCACCCGCCTCGGTGCAGTGGATCCGCCCGCGCGCCGAGGACCGGTAGTGGCAGGCCCGGCCCACTGTCACGTCCCATCGGGAGCGTGGGGTGGCAGGCTGGCCGGGCTGGCGGGCGCCGCGTGGCGCCCCTACAGCGGGCAGCGGCCTGAGGAAGCTTAGCAGGCATGCCACCTATTCTCCCGCCTTGAAGTTCAAATCTGGCCGACGATCCCGCCTTGTCGAAGCCAGCCTCAGAAGCCGGCACCCTGTAAGACGGGTCGAGATGCCGAGATACTGCAAGGCGGATCGAAGCGTTCTCCCGGAGCTCGGTGAGAGGGGAAGCCGCTGAGTCTTTACGGCCCCACGACCATGACACCTCATCGGCTTCGGGGACTACTGTCGGAGTAGTGGGCCACGGGTAGCCTCACCCGAAGCCCTTGGCACATCAAAACTTTGGGCCGGCCTCGTCCCGCATAGACCCCCGCTAGAAGCACCGCCCTCCGGGGGCCGGCTGGCTCAGAGGCCGGCCACCGGAGGACGGCAAAGCACCAGAGGACGGCAGTGGGAGCGGCCGGCTCCGACAGGCCGGCTCCCAGAGAGGGCGGCCACCCGACGCCCACAGAGTCTGGGCCCCCATCAAGAGTACAAGCAACAGCATGGCTACAATGAAGCACGTCGCCCCCGATCCCAGGACATGCATGGCTACAGTGCTCCATATAGGCGGAGCTTTCCGCACGGCAGGACACTGTGCCATGTCTCCCCTGATGTCGCTCCGAGCAGGCGGAGTCCTCTTCCCCATGACGACCTGTCGATACGGCCTACCGGCGGCGGGCCCCATCAGGTAGTGACCCCGTAGAAGACGGCGGAAGCCCAACCAGACAGACTCGGGAGGGGCTGGCCTCCAACAGGCGGTGGTCCCTTGCCCCAAGGCGAGCATGCCATTAAGCTGATGAGACCAGGTGTGGCTACAGTGACCTCCCACTAGGCGGTGGGACTATAGCCACACTGAGATGACCAAGCCCTTGTCATCAACGGCACGGCTACAGTAAGCAGCCACCAACCAGTCGACGGGGCCCACCAAGCGGCAGGCCCCAATGGTCGGCGAAGAAGCCGGAGGCTGGAGACACTGATAGCCGGGCCCAGCACCCGGACGGATTACCATTGTACCCCTGGGGGCTAGGCCTATATAAGCCCCCTAGGGCACCCATGCAAAGGGTTCCAACTCTGATATAACTAGCCAGTTACCTAGGGTAGGGAAGAGCCATCCTTTCCTTCTCCTACCTCTAGACACAGCTCAAGGAGCAACTTGTATCACTAGTGCCATAGTGATCATGCAGAGACCCCGCAAAGCAGGAGTAGGGGTATTATCTCCTTGGAGAGCCCCCAACCTGGGTAAAGTTTGCCGGCGTACGTGTCTACGCCTTATCCCGCTTCCAGGCACCAGCGACATTCTACTCGCTACCACCATGATAAGCCATCCATTGGCATATGTCGCATCCAACCCCCGATAAGGGGGTATTCATTTTTTTGTGCGTAATAAGGAGGCACTTCCACTACAAAAAAGTACACTTCCGTGATGATACGTGTTTTTCATAGTAGGTCGCGTTTTCTGTCATGCATGTACATCCATGACAAATTTATGACAGAATCAAGATAGTCATACTTGTGCTGTAGTAGAAGTGTTCCATGACATTACCAAAATTATCATCACGGAAGTGTCCACTTCCATGACGATAAATCGCGCATCACAGAAGTGCTTTCGTCAAGGGTGACCGACACGTGGCATCCACCGTAACGGAATGCCGTTTAAGCTATCGGGTCGGGTTTTGGATCCGATAACCCATTAACAGCCCGGACCAATGGGGGTTTTCCACGTGTAAAATCATCATTGGCTGGAGGAAACACGTGTCGGCTCATCGTTGGGATAGATGTCATCCACTCATTGGACAGAAGGCGCCTATGATACGTCAACATGTGGCACAGCCCAACAGAGGCGCATTCCTGTGAAAAGGACGGCCCATTTGACTTGGCCAAAAGATGGTGGGCCGGCCCATGTAAAGCCTGGTAACGACATGTTTGCATATAGCCCATTTACAACCCGCTAACCCAAGGCCCGTTACGCCCTATCCGAATTAGGCCCAGTAGCATCATCTGGGCCATCCAATATGATTCCAGCCCGTTTTCACTTCTGGCCCATGTATGGCCCATGACGTCTTTCGGCCCATATGAGGCCCTATGTAACTCTTGGCCTATTAACGGCCCGTGGTGAAACTGGCCCATAATGAACAATGTATCACTTTACACCCATTAACGGCCCGTGGTGAAACTGGCCCGTAATGAACAGTGTATCACTTTATACCCATTAACGGCCTGTTATTCCATTGGGCCGTTTCCAGCCCATGTTATCTTTCGTCCTTCTCAGAGCCCATTTATTCTTGGGCTCATTTCCAGCATTCGTTTACTTACGGCCCGTTACTGTCATTTTCTGCTTGTGGGCCAAATTCAGCATGTGGTTACAGTCGGCCCGTTTGTGGTCCGTTAATATGCTGGACCATTTTCATAGCCTCATCAAATACGGCCTATTAACGATGGCCCGTTATGGTCGGCCCATGAACGGACGATTCCAACTCTAGCCCGTTTACGACCATATTGCGGCCTGCTATTGGCCCATGTTTGGCTAATCAATCATACGGCTCATAGAAGGCCCATTGTTTCTATGGCCCGTAGAAGGCCCACTGTTTCTATGAGCCGTAGAAGGCCCACTGTTTCTACGGCTCGTAGGAGGCCCAGTGTCACTACAGTAAATATTAGCCCATGGTTATTATGGCCTAGTTTTAAAAAATAGGTTATTGCAGCCACTTGCAAACCGCGGAAAAAGAACTGCTATGACTACAAGCAAACAAATAAACAAGACAACAAGGAAATAAATAAGCAAGCAACTTACGCTAGGCTATCACGGCTATCACACATATTACATCCACTGGGCATCAAAGTTCACCACCAGTGCAAATAAACGCGCCGACAAAAGAATATACAAAACTGTGAGCACTTCAGAACGCACTAGGCCTGGCCAGGTCAGCCCCCCCAAACAGTTGAAGAAGCTGAGTAGACCTCAGTTGTGTCAACAATAGATGCATAAACACTAGATTTAAGGCATGATGGTGCGCACGGTAATCCTCTGACATCTTCATTGCATCTTTTACTTCAAGTCAGAGCTGAGCTAAAGCAAGCCTTTCCGCTTTAAGTTGAGATTGAAGAAGTCAAACTGATTGAGGCAGCAACTGCACATAGGTTGTCTCACACCTGCTGGTGAGTAGCTTCAACTCACTGTCTTCATCAAGACAGGACCTTGGGGTCATCTCACTGTCCTCAAGATGGTTTGGCTCACTATCTTCCCTAAAGTTCTGCCTGGCGTAAGAGATACTACTCTGAAAGAGAAACAAGGAGACATGTAACAGGTTTCACAATTATATAAGCAAATAAATGGATCTGTTCTGCATAAGGAACATGTTTTTACAACTACAATTTGAAACTGGTAGTTGTTGCAAACATCCAATCAGATGTAAACGGCAAAGCAAACAGCAATGGAGGAAATGATGCCTATCCAAATCTATACTAGAACAAAGTTTGAAGGCTTGAGAAGGATGAACTTACATTACATGTTAACACGGGCTGGACAAAGCCCTCCTCCATGTTGATGGAAGGATAATTCAATAAATTCCCGAAAGAAAATTCTTTATAAGCGTTGCCATTATTCTACTTTTTGCAAAGAGTAAATATAGATCAAATAATATTGGAAGAAACAGAGGATAATGAAGCTCAGGTGCAGACTAATGATACATAATCAAATAGCAATTAATTAAGTACAACGTTACAAGGCAAAAGGGAGAGAGGTACTGACAAGAGCAATGTAGAGCCCATTATTGTTTTGAGATCGTATGATCCTTTGAGCAAGGAGATTCATCTGAAATTAGTTTTCATACAAGAGAGAAGGTAAGCACAAGCAGAAATTTAGGAGTTCAAATTTTAAATTGATATCATACACAGTACCTCACGCTGGGCTCCCAGTAGTTCTAATAGGGGTTTGGCCAGTGGAGTAGGGGTAAAGTGTGGTACACTTGGGCCTGTGTTTTCTGTGGCTGCTGATCTATCTGATTTAACAGGTATCACTACCTTTTCCAAATACCTAATTTGTACTCCTTGAGGATCTGCACTCACCCTCTTCCTTTTGGACATCTATTACGAAAGAACAACATTTGACTGGAAAAACATAGTGTGACGACACATGGAAAAGGTACAGAAAATGGATAGGTATGGCATATACTCGTATATGATGCTTAAATTAAGCAGATGGTGTAACAAAGTGGAAGTAATGCAAGAGGTCAGATGCAAAATATGTGCGACCAATACAACTTTGCAAAGTTAGAGCAAGCACCTTGATGGGTGAATAAGATAGGCCATCCTCCACCATGCCAAGTTTGTTAGCCAGTGGATCGGTCCGCAATATTCCTCTCGTGCGCTCATTCTCATATTCATTTTGATAATGTTCAATATCTAACCTGCATGAAAACATAAAAACAAGTGAGATTTTCTTTGTAATATAGAAGTGATTCTAATCCAATACTGCCTCCCTGTAAACCCCTTTGTGCTATCTCTGCAATTCTTTTAAAAGATGCCATGCATGCTGTAATTTGTTGTGTGCATTAATATAATGTGGCGTACTACTCAAAATATGAGAGCTCCAGAAGTGATGACACTTCGCAGATGATAGCTTCAACATATAGTAAAGAAGAACAAGTCGACCTGACTTGACAGATTCAAAATATACTAAGGGAGAACAACTCGACCTGACCAGTCGACCGCAAGAGAAGAGTATCATCTTAAAGAAGAGCAGAAGAGCAAGCATATTGAAGATATTACAAGTCTTTCAATACAATGTTGGTTGGCCACCCATGATGAACCAGAGCACACAGAGAAATATTATTCTTTCCGGTCTCTCCATATGTGGCTCACATGCATTTTGAAACTAAAGTAGGAACATTTAGCTAACCAATTAAACATCTCTCAGTTTTACTAATATCAGCAGTAATATCATATATGAATTTGTACAACTAAGGTTGTTTAGCTCGATGGGTGGAGCAGTGCTATTACGACACGAACCACGTAGGCTAATTGTGGTCATCATAAAATGGGGAAAACATAAGCATGATGAGTACAGTGTTGACCGTGGCAGTGGGATGGCAGATCTGAAGCTGCAAACCGTGCAAAGGGTAGTTAGCAACCGATGTTTTATTTGAAATAACAACTAAGATTTGGTATGGACAAGAAAGTACGATCAACAAGTGACAAAGAAATGCAATTATGCTGTCTCTCTATATGTCGCGATATGCATTTGGAAACTCAAGTGGGAACTTTAGCTAACCAATTAAATGTGTCGGTTAACTAATATCAGTATCATATCACAATCATATTTGAACAACTAAGCTTTCGAATTCTGAGTGTGTGTTGTTTAGCTTGAAGGGTAGAGTAATGCTAGTACGACAGAAAGCACCTACGCAGATCATAGTATAGTAGATAAAAGGGGAAAACTGTAAGCATCAAGAGAAAAATCAGGAAAGTGGAACTAGCTGGACCAGTGGGTGGCACACATGCTTTTCGAAACGAATATAGGAACATTAGATGACCAATTAAACGTTCTCTGTTTTATTGATATGAGCATCATATCAGATTCGTATTTCAACACGTAAGCTTTGGGTTGAGGTCTTGAGGAGCAGTGCTAGCACGACACGAAGCACCTACGATGATGGTAGTGAATATAAAGGGGGTAAACCATAAGCTTACGAGTATAGTGCCCGTGCCATGGCGGATCTGAAGGTGCAAACCGGACAAAGCTACTTCGCAACCAATATTTGCTTTCAACTAGCCACTACGATTTGGTACGGACAAGAAAAGTACAGTAAACAAATTACAATCTATTTTGCGGGTGAGATCAATAACTTAAGCACATATGGAAGAGTACCACCTCTCTTGCAACGCCGTGTAGGCCTATGCTGATACGTTGAGGGTGCTGCGGGTGCGATGGCTGTCGGCGGCGGGGAAGAAGACTTTAGACGGCAGACGGCCGGGTCGGGGGATATATCCTATTGCCGTGGACGAGGCGGACGTAGGAGCGGCAACGGCAAGGTGGACGACAGCACTGATGAAGCGAGAGGAGGCGATGAAAGGATCCTGGTCCAGCGTCGTGGATGAGAGACGCCCATCTCTTGTAGTGGACGACGGGGTAGGGGTAGCGGCTCCGGCAAGGTGGAGGATGGGGTGGCGGACGGAGGAGGCTGGCCGCAGTGCGGAGGTTGTCGTGCCGCCGATGGTGTATGAATGGGGAAATGGGGGGGGGGGGTATCTCAAACTTTTGGATGCGCTTCTCTGAAATGGGGGAAAGGTAGGAACTCATCCCTCGTTTAAAATTTCAAACATCGCGTCGGTTGGGGATATGACGGTAATCTCGCATCTCCCAAATATTTGCCAGTAACTATTTAGAGTGAGGAAAGGGTGTTTTGCCGCCCACGGTTGGCGCCCACAGTGTACGAACGGGGCTAACAGGTAGGGCGGTTGTGTCACATCTGATGTTAGTTACACATCTGCCCCTATTTAAAATATTATCCTACATCGATTTTGGACGAGGAGAGTTTGTTTTGCCGCCCACTGTGTATGAATGGGGAAATGGAGGAAGAGACACATGTCTTTCGGACGAGCTTGAATCAAATGTGTTTTGCCGCCCACGTTTGGCGCCCACCGTGTTTGAATGGGCTCAGAGGCCGTTGTGTCACGTCTGATTGAAGTTACTAGTCTACCCCTATTGATAGCAGCGTAAATCCGGTCGATAAGGATGTCAAGTGTCAGGGGTAGACAGTAATTTCCATCTCGCAAACACTTGCTTCGGCAAGCCCACAAATTATAGTGGGTGTTTAGCCGCTTCATTCAAAACTTGGGAGAATTAGCATTCACGTTTGCCCTGGGCCGTGGCAAACTAAATTCAAATCCAATTTGTATTCGATTACGAATATCCATAGATAATTATACATTTTGTTATTTATTTCTTCAAAACCACAACAAAGATTTATTCCACCTTTATATATGATTATGATTTAGAAATGCCGTGATCTTCGAATTCAGTAGGTTGGATACACTCTGAGCCAAACAGTTATTTCATCCAATACAATATGCTCACACGAAAAGCAGTTCACCTTATGTCAATCATACAAGTACTGAGGATTACCTCGCCTAAAAAATCCGGATCATTACAACACATGGACAACATAGGGGGTCTTGCAACATAATACATTCAGAGACATGACACAACATGCAAGTACAATAATCTAATGACAATTTCAACTGGTATCTAAAGAAGAACCGGAATTACCTTGGGCTTCAGATAGCAGAAATAGCAGGACCTCCTCCGTCTTCAAATGCAACATTCTTACTTCCTCCAATTCTTGGGTTGCTTGCATAATGCATGCTGATAATTCCGTAATTTCCAGCCTCAAGATAAAGATTACCTCATTCATGGCAGCCACAACATCTCTTTTTGCCTCTAGTAGAGCCTCAAGCACTATAATATCTATGCTCAGACTGCTCTCTGGCGGTGTTTCCTCTGAACTGCTACCATCTGGTAACATGGATGGTGCACTGCTTCCAAAAATAGATTCTGGGGTTGTACATTGTGTCCTAGTGTGAACGGCATCCTGAAAGGTTTCCGCTGGACATAAGTAAGAGATAGTTATCGTATGATCCAGGCAGTAAGCTTACATGGTAAACGACGGACGAATTATTGTCGAGCATGACAAACTATATTTAAATGATTCGAAGCAGCATCAGCCGAAAAGAAATTAAAATGGTACGATGAAACTAGGGATGTAAGTGGCAAATAAACAACATCCGCCATTCCCATCTAGTTAGTTTTTGCTACCTCCCTAGTTCATTTTCCTCAAAAAAAACTCTTTTGAACCATCATACCACTAGTGGAGTTTAATCAGGATTAAACGGGACCCAGTTGACATTCCTAGTTGAAGGGAGTGTACCACCGATATATTTAAGTTGCCAAGGCATCTAAGCAGTTGAAATAATCTGAGAAAGCACTTAACAGTGTGGCCTCATATAAACTACAAAGACAGTCTTGTGATGAAGTTGAGAGGAAAAGTTAAGGACTCAAATGAAATAGGCATGCATTTCTTTACGATAGTACAGCAGGCACTGCTGACATATTGGCCAACTCAGGTATAGCGTAACAACAAACAAGCATTCGAATCAAGCAATACAGCAAAGCAGACAACTGAACTATTTGTAATTCGGTAGGATTACAGGTTGATGGCACAAGCCAAGAAAGCAGCCCACTCGCATTACATTTCACATGTACTAAAACACACTGGCTTACCATATGTTGCTGTGAAGCCTCGCTGCTGTTGCAATGTTCTTTGAAGATATCGTCAGCATCCCGTGGTTGCAAATCTAGTTGTTGTAGTTTATTCTGCACCCTCTATTTAGGTAAAATTAATTTTAATCGCATGCACTGGTCCAAATTGATCATCAATGGTTCATCTAAACTAATGAAAGAAGGGTGTGTGCATACACGACAATATATCTGCTTCCCTCTATTTTTATGCTTGTTCGAGGTGCCAGCCCCAAAAGAACAAATATTTTGCTTGATGGGGCTGGCAGCTCCATAATTAATAGAAGCATCAAATTAGTCATGCAACTTGGGAAGATCAAGAACACACAAACAAGTAATGAACAAAGGCTCGGAGCAATGATGTAATAGCTAGCATCAGAAAATGTAGGGTAAAACGAACAAAAAGCAGCGGAACCACATGCTAGTTTGTTGATGTGTAATTAAGCATAGAGAACATTAAGCAGTCTGATGGAACCAACAGGTGGCATCAGAACAAAACTAAAGCATATTAACAATATGTGCACTGGTATGTAATTTAGCACATGTAACATGTTCACTGCGAGAAGTATGGCCCTACAGGTGCAAGCAGAATAACGCGTCTCATGAAAAACTGAATGATGCCCTAAAGAAATTCAAAGGTGCGGTGCTTACGCTAGGAAAGTGAACGTAGGCACCGGCCGTTGGATAATAGTACCTGATTCTCGATGGCGTATGGGTATCGTTGTCATACTTGATAGCTAAGGATCATCGATGGTGCTCGTGTTGCGGTTGAGTTTGGGCTGGCTGTCACCGTCGCTGAAGCGACTCCGGTGCTACGGTTGCGGCGCCTGTCGACATACAAGAAAGCTCATCTGTGGTAAGTGAACAATTGCACGATAAAGAGAAAAAAATGAAGTAATACAAATCGAAATAACCTGATGACACTGCGGCGTCGGTAAAGCAGGGCCGGTGGAGTTGAATATGGCGTCCGTGGAGTGGGTCCGGTGCAGTGGATAAAGGCTTCGGCGGGCACGTTGTACAGTGCTTTCGCTGAGGCGGATCTGTTGCGGCGGACGAGGGCTTGTATGAAGGGCCAGCGAAGGGGCGGACGAGGGAGTCAGTGAAGGGCCTACGCTGTGGTGGACAAGGGCGCCGGTTAAGCAGATCCG
Source organism: Triticum aestivum (assembly GCF_018294505.1). Taxonomy (NCBI): domain Eukaryota; kingdom Viridiplantae; phylum Streptophyta; class Magnoliopsida; order Poales; family Poaceae; genus Triticum; species Triticum aestivum. The sequence continues at coordinate 550,368,218 of NC_057801.1, forward strand.
GTGCGGTGGACCATGATGGCGGTCAAGGCGATCTGGAGCGGTGGACAAGCCAGTCGCTGAAGTGGCTTCGGTGAAGTGGTGAGTTGGTAGTTGGGGGTTCCAAGGTGTGGAAGGTAGATCCGGTGGGGTGTGAGGTCCACCGCTGCGGCAGAGCACTAGATTCGGCGGCTTGCCGTGGTTGGGGGAGTCGGGGAGGGGAAGGGGAGGGGCTCTGGGGAAGAATGTTGGGGGCAAAGAGGGGAAAACAATGGAGTTACCAAAGCAGCCCTTTTCCGTTCATGTGGCAGGGGTAAAACAGGAATATCACAGGGCTAAACTTTCGGGCGCGTGATATTTCGATGTCAGCGGAAGTTTGAAAGCTTTTGGCACCTAAAATTATAAGTATTCTGATCTCGTAAGGCCGACTATGATATCATGGCCGATAATTTGTTTGTTTTGCACGCAAAAAAATGTGCAAGTTTTGAAAATCAATGTCTCCAACTCGAAACTTAGATTGTTCATTCAATTCAAATATGGATCATTGAGCTACTACAAGCAAATACCATCATACGGTCCAATTCAAATGAAATTCCAAATGTGTTTATCCTAAATATGATGACAAAAGCAAAAATGTGTATGTGTATGAATAAAGTGGATGATTATAAAGTTTGAACATGCCCGTATGTGTATATCTCTAGGTTTGATATATGAATTTGAAATCACGAAATCCCGGCTTAAAAAAAGTACCTCCGTTTAAATGAATTACAAAAGCTAATGATGGAGTCGAATTCCAAAATTCCAATCTTAGGTTTGTAATTCTGGTACATCAAGGTATATCACGCATGTTCAAAGGTATCGTTATCTCATAGTACAAACTGTGAAACAAATTGATCAACCATGAGTGCACAATATCTCAATTACACTAAAGTCCCTCAAATATAGACACCTCACTCTTTATCTGAAGTCAACCCCCCCCCCCC
>NC_057801.1:550369550-550401984 GCF_018294505.1 Triticum aestivum
GAGCACATTAACACCCCTCTCTCTTCTAAAGTCCGGACCCCAACATAGGTCTCTATCACTTTGTCTCTCGGGCATGCACACATCTCTTCCCTCACTCTCTAGGTCTCCCGCTATCTCTCTTACCCAAGCACACGCACTATGTAGAGTGTATATTTCCCATACACACAAAACGTCGCCCCCAAATGTCTATATCCCTAGTTATGTGGTTCTCGCGCACTCACCTCACACACCACCCCCACTGCAAACAAGCACACTTTGTCTCCTTGTGCACCACTCTCCTCTTTCTATCTCTCCCACATGCGGACCCACCCCAGCTCCTTCCCTGTATACATATATGTCGTGACTCTTTGCTTAGCTCCCTAATGTATAATCGTTCTCGATTTCGCACATTGTTCTCTACACCATCTATTCTAGATCTCTCATGAAGTCCCTATCACACACATGATGACTCGCTTCCCATGCGTCTCCGTTCATAGGCCAATTTCGGACAACATCAACATTGTATCCCTATCTATACGCCATTTATGGACACAAACGACCCCTCTCGCCCCTCTCTTCCTCTCTACCTCTCTCCGTCGCTAGCTCTCTCTTTCTCTCGCTCTCACACCCCTCTCCCACACACACACACACACACTCGATGTCTCTTCCAAATAGTCTGCTCCCCCTGCCCGCACCCGCGCTATCCCGCACTACACATGTCACACCATTACCCCTTCCCTTATACTAGGTTTACATCATCAGTGGTCTCTCTACTCCACATACACTCTCTCCCTCTCAGACACAAACGTGTGCACAAACACACACAGACACGCACAAACACCCATTTATCTGGATCCTCATCTCTCCCCATGTCCGCATGTGTATCTCACACACTCACTCTCTAATTATGTATATGTGTCTCCATGTTACACAACACAAAGCCCCATGTACATGTCTCTCTCTATCCTCCACACACATAGACACAAAGAATCTGTTATCATTACCTCATTCTCTAACATATCACACACGCACACTGTCTCCCTCTCTCTCGCAAAAACGCTCAACAAGGGTTTCCACATGAATAACTTACCGTCTATTCATCAACAGTCGTGGCAGTATGGCAAACACGAGACGTGGAAAAGAATAAATCTACACGTGCTTAGACCACCTAGTATGACTACTAGGACTAGACCAAGCCAAAAAGTGCACCGCCATCACCCCCTCCTTGTCGGTGACGGGAAAATCTTTGTTTTACACAGTCGAGAAGTCATTGTGCTAAGGCCGCACATGCCGAGGCATTGAATAGAATGTAGATGCTAGTTTACGGAAGCAGGTATTGATAATACGTTTGTATCTCCATACTTATATTTCTTCTCTTATAAAAAACTGAGTTGGTGATGATGGTACGTGTGCCATCTTGCAATATAGACCGTCCGATCTATATCTGACGGATGGAAACTAAACTAAAAGATACCCGCACCCCTCTCCACATTTGCAGACAAGGCCTTCCCTCATTCATCCTTATCTCCAATAGACCTCATTGTTGAGCAATTAAGAAAGGAAGCCTCTGGAACAAACTAGCCTGGTGGTCGCTGCCGGCGTCGTCAATCCCCATGCCTCTGCTCAGTCCCCCACCAACCACCACCACACCCCCACTCCTCTTCACCTTATCTCATATTTCTCGAGATATCATTAGTTTTACACATGGGATTACTCCCGCAAGGGTCAATCACAACAAGTGTTCTATAAAAAAATGCATCTTGATGTTCCGTGTGATGCACGGATCTTGCTAGTACTCCTAAACAAGACTAAGTTGGTGATGCTGGTGTGTCTACCATCCGTCGTTTCTGACCATTAGATCTACATCTAACGATTGTGAGGTAAGCTATTGCCTTTTCTCACCAATATCCCACTTGTCTACCAATTTGCAGAAAACCCATAATTAGTATCTTAAAACCAACCACATCCCTCCCTGACCTCACCAAAACAGCCCAAGGAATATATTCTAATTGAAACATAATATATCTCTAGTGACATATGTATGTCAAAATTAGAGTGTTTTGTACCAAGTTTGTGAATAAGTACTATTCTAATTATGATTCGTTGCAATGGACATGAACATTGCTAGTATTTCAACCATGCATTTTTTCCTAGTATTCCATAGTTTTGAGTTTTCCATCAAGATTTAGTCACTCATGGTTGATATTTACTTTCAATCATGTACACATATGCGCTATGTAACTAGCCTTGCTTATTGGCTTCCAAAGCTTAACTTTCACTCCTACTTACAATATGTAGAGTATTTAACAAAAAAAACTACCACTTTCAACCAGCCCTAGGAAGAATCTATTGTACAAAAAATAGCAAAAACATACCCAAAATTTCTTAATCCACGCCAAAAACTACTACCAAGTACTCCTACCAATTAGGTTTGTTTAAACCCATTTATGACAGGGTTGGCCCACGTGTTCGTGCTGACGAGGCAGCTTAAACCAACACATTTTGTTGGACCGTTGACACGAGGGACCCACATCTAACCTTCTATCCTGTTATTCCCCCTCAAATCATTATTTTTCCTGAGCATTACTTCAAATAGTACTGATGCGTGTTCGTCGCCGGAGTTGAGCGAATTGGCCGCCACTCCATCGGACGGGCCGGACACCGTGCTGGCCTCCGCACGGGTTGGCAGGCTGGCCCGAGCATGACTCACGAGTGAGCAAGCCGCCGCGCTGGCCTTTGCTCGAGCCAGATGGATGGCCTTAGAGCGGTGTGCGCGAGCAAGCCACCGTGCTGCCGTGCCAATCTAGCTAGCAAACCTTGCAGACAAGCAGCTGGACGGAGCTATCTTAGCTAGCTAGCGACCGCGAGCGCCGGATGGAGCTGGTATCGAGGCTGCCACAACATGGGCTCCGCACCGCCGGCGGTTTTGACCTCGCCTTCTGCCGGCGGCGGTAGCTGTGTCCCATGGCCGAGGATGACTAGGTGGACGGGGCGTAGGTAGGAGGTCACTCGAGGATTTTTGTTGGTAAGAGCATGTACAATGGTTGATAAGGTAGTCTTATCTTAAGTCTGCCATGTATGCAAGTCGTAGTAGTTTCTTGGCATTTTAGTGGTTTCTTGCATTATAGGGGTTTCTTGTAAGGAACAATGTACGTACTACTAGCGTCAAAAGGCAATTCTAGGTTGTGTTGTACTCCAACGAGTACTACTAGTGGTCGCGGGAGTGTATACCTCTCGTTTTGTGGGTTCGATCCCGGCCGAACGCACGGCGGCCGTTTTTTTAAATAGTACTACTACACTTTGCTGCGAGCCAATATTTTACACGGTTAGTTTGAGTTTTGAAGTCAAATGGACGTGCGGTCCCACAATCTGGGTGCACTAGAAGCCTAGCCACGTGAACGGGTTTTCCTTCCCAACATCACGTGGCTCGCGTGCTCGCCCTAGCCGCACCTCGCTTGCAACTTCCTCATCAGCTAGTAGCATATTTAAACTAGCGCCTCCCAATTAAGCCCGAGGAGCCGGAAAAGCCTGGCGGGGCATTGGGAACTGTGCAATATGGCTCTGCACATAAAGTGCTCTACTATAGCTTGTGGCGTTGCACACATGGACTTCACTCCATTATCGGCTCTACTATAAAAGAAATTCCTATTGACATATTTTTTTTGAAACAGAGGCAAAAGCTTTGCTTCATCTCTTCATAAAGAAGGAACTACTAATAAAGTTCGACGAGATCCATTACACCTCAACAAATGGAAGCGAAAAGTCTAGTCTCGTTGTATCAAATAACTCAAATGTTCTGCCCCCGCAGTAACCGTCTCTGATAAACAGGCTGCTAGTGTGTGCGTGAGAGTAGCGGCTGAGTAGGCCAGCTACATGAGAGGAGTGGCTGAATATAGCACCGAGAGTACCCACTAGGCCACTACGCAGGTGTACTTTCCCTGCATTGATACTACAACGATGGTTCTAGAGAACAGTAGTACCCTCCACTTCCAACTGTAGCTCCTTGGCCCTGAGATTCAAGAGTTCAAAACTGGTGCACTATACTAGAACTAGACAAGAAGTACAGTACATCGGACTACTAGTTGAGAAAAGTAGTACTAGTACTGGTACAGTACGAGTACGTACTCCTCCGTCACATAATGTAAGTGTAGGATCGGAAGTATGTCTAGAGGGGGGTGATTAGACTACTTGACCAATTAAAAACTTATCCTTTTCCCAATTTTAGTCTTTGACAAATTTTAGCTATCTTAGCACAAGTCAAGCAATCTTCACACAATTCAAGCAAGCATGCAAATAGTATATGAGCAGCAGAAAGTAAAGCATGCAACTTGCAAGAATGTAAAGGGAAGGGATTGGAGGATTCAAACGCAACTGGAGACACGGATGTTTTTGTCGTGGTTCCGATAGGTGGTGCTATCGTACATCCACGTTGATGGAGACTTCAACCCATGAAGGGTAACGGTTGCACGAGTCCATGGAGGGCTCCACCCACGAAGGGTCCACGAAGAAGCAACCTTGTCTATCCCAACATGGCCGTCGCCCACGAAGGACTTGCCTCACTAGCGGTAGATCTTCACAAAGTAGGCGATCTGCTTGCCCTTACAAACTCCTTGGTTCAACTCCACAATCTTGTCGGAGGCTCCCAAGTGACACCTAGCCAATCTAGGAGACACCACTCTCCAAGAAGTAACAAATGGTGTGTTGATGATGAACTCCTTGCTCTTGTGCTTCAAATGATAGTGTCCCCAACACTCAACTCTCTCTCACAGGATTTGCATCTGGTGGAAAGAAGATTTGAGTGGAAAGCAACTTGGGGAAGGCTAGAGATCAAGATTCATATGGTAGGAATGGAATATCTTGGCCTCAACACATGAGTAGGTGGTTCTCTCTTAGAAACGGTAAGTTGGAAGTGTAGGTTTGTTCTGATGGCTCTCTCCACGAATGAAGAGAAGGTGGAGGGGTACATATGGCCTCCACACAAAATCTAACCGTTACACACTATTTACCAATCTCAGTGGGACCGAATCAAAAAACTCGGTCAGACCAATTTAGTAAACCTAGTGACCGTTAGGATTTTCGGTGGGACCGACATGCAACTCGGTAGGACCGATATGGTTAGGGGCATAACGTAATCTCGGTGAGACCGATTACACAAACTCGGTGAGACTGATTTCGGTAATAAGCTAACCAGAGAGTTGGTCAGGTAAACTCGGTGGGACCGGTTTGCTCATTTCGGTGAGACCGAAATGTTACGAAAAGGAAACAGAGAGTTTACATTGCAATCTCGGTGGGACCGATCGCTCATCTCGGTGAGACTGAAACGTTATGAAGGGAAACAGAGAGATTACAATCCCATCTCGGTGAGACTGAGATCCCTATTGGTGAGACCGATTTGCCTAGGGTTTATGGCAGTGGCTATGATGTCTGAACTCGGTGGCGTCAGGTAGAAAGTGAAGGAAATATGCCCTAGAGGCAATAATAAAGTTATTATTTATTTCCTTATTTCATGATAAATGTTTATTATTCATGCTAGAATTGTATTAACCGGAAACATAATACATGTGTGAATAAATAGACAAACATAGTGTCACTAGTATGCCTCTACTTGACTAGCTTGTTGATCAAAGATGGTTATGTTTCCTAACCATAGACGTGTTGTCATTTGATTAATGGGATCACATCATTAGGAGAATGATGTGATTGACTTGACCCATTCCGTTAGCTTAGCACTTGATCGTTAAGTATGTTGCTATTGCTTTCTTCATGACTTATACATGTTCCTGTAACTATGAGATTATGCAACTCCCGTTTACCGGAGGAACACTTTGGGTGCTACCAAACGTCACAACGTAACTGGATGATTATAAAGGAGTACTACAGGTGTCTCCAAAGGTACATGTTGGGTTGGCATATTTCGAGATTAGGATTTGTCACTCCGATTGTCGGAGAGGTATCTCTGGGCCCTCTCGGTAATGCACATCACTTAAGCCTTGCAAGCATTGCAACTAATGAGTTAGTTGCGAGGTGATGTATAACGGAACGAGTAAAGAGACTTGCCGGTAACGAGATTGAACTAGGTATTGGATACCGACGATCGAATCTCGGGCAAGTAACATACCGATGACAAAGGGAACAACGTATGTTGTTATGCGGTTTGACCGATAAAGATCTTCGTAGAATATGTAGGAGCCAATATGAGCATCCAGGTTCCGCTATTGGTTATTGACCGAAGACGTGTCTCGGTCATGTCTACATTGTTCTCAAACCCGTAGGGTCCACACGCTTAAGGTTTCGATGACGGTTTTATTATGAGTTTATGAGTTTTGATGTACCGAAGGAGTTCGGAGTCCCGGATGAGATCGGGGACTTGACGAGGAGTCTCGAAATGGTTGAGACGTAAAGATCGATATATTGGATGACTATATTCGGACATCGGAAAGGTTCCGAGTGATTCGGGTATTTTCGGGAGTACCGGGGAGTTACGGGAATTCGTATTGGGCCTTAATGGGCCATACGGGAAAGGAGAGAAGGACCTCAAAGGGTGGCCGCACCCCTCCCCATGAGCTGGTCCGAATTGGACTAGGGAGGGGGGCGCCCCCTTCCTTCCTTCTCCTTTTCCCTTCCCTTTCCTTCCCTCCTACTCCTACTACTTGGAAGGGCTCCTAGTTCTACTAGGAAAAGGGAAATCCTACTCCCGGTGGGAGTAGGACTCCCCTAGGGCGCGCCATAGAGAGGGCCGGCCCTCCCCCTCCTCCACTCCTTTATATACGGGGGCAGGGGTACCCCATAGAAACACAAGTTGATCTACGGATCGTTCCTTAGCCGTGTGCGGTGCCCCCCTCCACCATATTCCACCTCGTTCATATCGTCGCGGAGTTTAGGCGAAGCCCTGCGCCGGTAGAGCATCATCATCGTCACCACGCCGTCGTGCTGACGGAACTCATCCCCGACACTTTGCTGGATCGGAGTCCGGGTATCGTCATCGAGCTGAACGTGTGCTGAACTCGGAGGTGCCGTATGTTCGGGACTTGGATCGGTCGGATCGTGAAGACGTATGACTACATCAACCGCGTTGTCATAACGCTTCCGCTTACGGTCTATGAGGGTACGTGGACAACACTCTCCCCTCTCGTTGCTATGCCATCCCCATGATCTTGCGTGTACGTAGGATTTTTTTTGAAATTACTACGTTCCCCAACAGTGGCATCCGAGCCTAGGTTTTATGCGTTGATGTTATATGCACGAGTAGAACACAAGTGAGTTGTGGGCGATACAAGTCATACTGCTTACCAGCATGTCATACTTTGGTTCGGCGGTATTGTGAGATGAAGCGGCCCGGACCGACATTACGCGTACGCTTACGCGAGACTGGTTTCACCGTTACGAGCACTTGTGCTTAAAGGTGGCTGGAGGGTGTCTGTCTCTCTCACTTTAGCAGAATCGAGTGTGGCTACGCCTGGTCCTTGCAAAGGTTAAAACAGCACTAACTTGACGAACTATCGTTGTGGTTTTGATGCGTAGGTAAGAACGGTTCTTGCTAAGCCCGTAGCAGCCACGTAAAATTTGCAACAACAAAGTAGAGGCCTCTAACTTGTTTTTGCAGGGCATGTTGTGATGTGATATGGTCAAGACGTGATGCTATATTTTATTTTATGAGATGATCATGTTTTGTAACCGAAGTTATCGGCAACTAGCAGGAGCCATATGGTTGTCGCTTTATTGTATGAAATGCAAATGCCCTGTAATTGCTTTACTTTATCACTAAGTGGTAGCGATAGTCGTAGAAGCAATAGATGGCGTAACGACAACGATGCTACGATGGAGATCAAGGTGTCGCGCCGGTGACGATGGTGATCACGATGGTGCTTCAAAGATGGAGATCAAAAGCACAAGATGATGATGGCCATATCATATCACTTATATTGATTGCATGTGATGTTTATCCTTTATGCATCTTATCTTGCTTTGATTGACGATAGCATTTTAAGATGATCTCTCACTAATTATCAAGAAGTGTTCTCCCTGAGTATGCACCGTTGCGAAAGTTCTTCGTGCTGAGACACCACGTGATGATCGGGTGTGATAGGCTCTACGTTCAAATACAACGGGTGCAAAACAGTTGCACACGCGGAATACCCGGGTTAAACTTGACGAGCCTAGCATATACAGATATGGCCTCGGAACACGGAGACCGAAAGGTCGAGCGTGAATCATATAGTAGATATGATCAACATAATGATGTTCACCATTGAAACTACTCCATCTCACATGATGATCGGACATGGTTTAGTTGATTTGGATCACGTGATCACTTAAATGACTAGAGAGATGTCTATCTAAGTGGGAGTTCTTAAGTAATATGATTAATTGAACTTAAATTTATCATGAACTTAGTACCTGATGGTATTTTGCTTGTCTATGTTTATTGTAGATAGATGGCTCGTGTTGTTGTTCCGTTGAATTTTAATGCATTCCTTGAGAAAGCAAAATTGAAAGATGATGGTAGCAATTACACGGACTGGGTCCGTAACCTGAGGATTATCCTCATTGCTGCACAGAAGAATTACGTCCTGGAAGCACCGCTGGGTGCCAGGCCTGCTGCTGATGCAACTGACGACATTAAGAACGTCTGGCAGAGCAAAGCTGATGACTACTCGATAGTTTAGTTGCCATGCTTTACGGCTTAGAACCGGGTCTTCAACGACGTTTTGAATGTCATGGGGCATATGAGATGTTCCAAGAGTTGAAGTTAATATTTCAAGCAAATGCCCGGATTGAGAGATATGAAGTCTCCAATAAGTTCTATAGCTGCAAGATGGAGGAGAATAGTTCTATCAGTGAACACATAATCAAAATGTCTAGGTATAATAATCACTTGATTCAACTGGGAGTTAATCTTCCTAATGATAGTGTCATTGACAGAATTCTCCAATCACTGCCACCAAGCTACAAGAGCTTCGTGATGAACTATAATATGCAAGGGATGGACAAGACTATTCCCGAGCTCTTCTCAATGCTAAAAGCCGCGGAGGTAGAAATCAAGAAGGAGCATCAAGTGTTGATGGTTAACAAGACCACCAGTTTCAAGAAAAAGGGCAAAGGGAAGAAGAAGGGGAACTTCAAGAAGAACAGCAAACAAGTTGCTACTCAAGAGAAGAAACCCAAGTCTGGACCAAAGCCTGAAACTGAGTGCTTCTACTGCAAGCAGACTGGACAATGGAAGCGGAACTGCCCTGAATATTTGGTGGATAAGAAGGATGGCAAAGTGAACAAGGGTATATTTGATATACAGGTTATTGATGTGTTCTTTACTAGTGTTTATAGTAGCCCCTGAGTATTTGAAACTTGTTCGGTTGCTAAGATTAGTAACTCGAAACAGGAGTTACAGAATAAACAAAGACTAGTTGAAGGGGAAGTGACGATGAGTGTTGGAAATAGTTCCAAGATTGATATGATCATCATCACACACTCCCTATACTTTTGGGATTAGTGTTAAACCTAAATAAATGTTATTTGGCGTTTGCGTTGAGCATGAATATGATTTGATCATGTTTATTGCAATACGGTTATTCATTTAAAATCAGAGAATAATTGTTGTTCTATTTAAATGAATAAAACCTTTGAATGGTCATACACCCAACGAAAATAGTTTGTTGGCTCTCGATCGTAGTGATGCACATATTCATAATATTGATGCCAAAAGATGCAAAGTTAATAATGATAGTGCAACTTATTTGTGGCACTGTCGTTTTGGTCATATCGGTGTAAAGCGCATGAAGAAACTCCATAAAGATGGATTTTCGGAATCACTTGGTTATGAATCATTTGATGCTTGCGAACCGTGCCTTTTGTGCAAGATGACTAAAACTCCGTTCTCCGGAACAATGGAACAAGCTACTGACTTATTGGAAATAATACATACCGATGTATGCGATCCAATGAGTGTTGATGCTCGTGGCAAGTATTGTTATTTTCTGACCTTCACAAGATGATTTGAGCAGATATGGGTATATCTACTTGATGAAACATAAGTCTGAAATAATTGAAAGGTTCAAAGAATTTCAGAGTGAAGTGGAAAAATCATCGTAACAAGAAAATAAAGTTTCTACGATCTGATCGCGGAGACGAATATTTGAGTTACGAGTTTGGTCTTCAATTAAAACAATGTGGAATAGTTTCACAGCTCACGCCACCTGGAACACCACAACGTTATGGTGTGTCCGAACGTCGTAACCGCACTTTATTGGATATGGTGCGATCTATGATGTCTCTTACTGATTTACCATTATCGTTTTGGGGTTATGCATTAGAGACAGCTGCATTCACGTTAAAAGGGCACCATCTAAATCCATTGAGACGACACCATATGAACTATGGTTTAACAGTAAACCTAAGCTGTCGTTTCTTAAAGTTTGGAGTTGCGATGCTTATATGAAAAAAGTTTTCAACCTGATAAGCTCGAACCCAAATTGGAGAAGTGCGTCTTCATAGAATACCCAAAGGAAACTGTTGGGTACTCCTTCTATCATAGATCCGAAGGCAAAACATTCGTTGCTAAGAATGGATCCTTTCTAGAGAAGGAGTTTCTCTTGAAACAAGTGAGTGGGAGGAAAGTAGAGCTTGATAAGGTAATTGTACCTTCTCCCGAATTGGAAAGTAGTTCATCACTGAAATCAGTTCCAGTGACCACTACACCAATTAGTGAGGAAGCTAATGATGATGATTATGAAACTTCTGATCAAGTTACTACAGAACCTCGCAGGTCTTCCAGAGTACGGTCCGCACCAGAGTGATACGGTAATCCTGTTCTGAAAGTCATGTTACTAGACCATGATAAAACTACGAACTATGAGGAAGCGATGATGAGCCTAGATTCCATGAAATGGCTTGAGGCCATAAAATCTGAGATATGATCCATTTATGAGAACAAAGTATGGACTTTGATTGACTTGCCCGATGATCAGCAAGCCATGTTAAATAAATGGATCTTCAAGAGGAAGACGGACACTGATAGTAGTGTTACTATCTACTAAGCTCGACTTGTTGCGAAAGGTTTTCGACAAGTTCAAGGTGTTGAATACGATGAGATTTTCTCACTCGTATCGATGCTTAAGTCTGTCTGAATCATGTTAGCAATTGCCACATTTTATGAAATCTGGCAAATGGATATCAAAACTATGTACCTGAATGGATTTCTGGAAGAAGAGTTGTATATGATGCAACTAGAAGGTTTTGTCGATCCGAAAGGTGCTAACAAAATGTGCAAGCTCCAGCGATCCATCAATGGACTGGTGCAAGCATCTCGGAGTTGGAATATACGCTTTGATGAGTTGATCAAAGCATATGGTTTTATACAGACTTTTGGAAAGGCCTGTATTTACAAGAAAGTGAGTGGGAGCACTACAGCATTTCTGATAAGTATATGTGAATGACATATTGTTGATCGGAAATAATGTAGAATTTTTCTGGAAAGCATAAAGGAGTTTTTGAAATGAATTTTTCAAAGAAAGACCTTGGTGAAGCTGCTTACACATTGAGCGTCAAGATCTATAGAGATAGATCAAGACGCTTGATAAGATTTTTCAATGAGTACATACCTTGACAAGATTTTGAAGTAGTTCAAAATGGAACAGTCAAAGAAAGAATTCTTGCCTATGTTGGAAGGTGTGAAGTTGAGTAAGACTCAAGACCCGACCATTGCAGAAAATAGAAAGAGAATGAAAAGTCATTCCCTATGCCTCAGTCATAGGTTCTATAAAGTATGCTATGCTGTGAACTAGACCTATTGTATACCTTGCTCTGTGTTTGGCAAAGGAATACAATTTTGATCTAATAGTAGATCACTGGACATGGGTCACGAATATCCTTAGTGAGGACTAAGGAGATGTTTCTCGATTATGGAGGTGATAAAAGAGCCCGTCGTAAAAGTTACAACAATGCAAGCTTTTACACCAATCCAGATGACTCTAAGTCTCAATCTGAATACATGTCGAAAGTGGGAGCAATTAGCTAGAGTAGCTCCGTGCAGAGCATTATAGACATAGAATATTTGCAAAATACATACGGCTCTGAATATGACAGACCCGTTGACTAAGCTTCTCTCATGAGCAAAACATGATCACACCTTAGTACTCTTTGGGTGTTAATCACATAGAGATGTGAACTAGATTATTGACTCTAGTAAACCCTTTGGGTGTTGGTCACATGACGATGTGAACTATGGGTGTTAATCATATACAGATATGAATATTGGTGTTAAATCACATGGCGATGTGAACTAGATTATTGACTCTAGTGCAAGTGGGAGACTGAAGGAAATATGCCCTAGAGGCAATAATAAAGTTATTATTTATTTCCTTATTTCATGATAAATGTTTATTATTCATGCTAGAATTGTATTAACCGGAAACATAATACATGTGTGAATACATAGACAAACATAGTGTCACTAGTATGCCTCTACTTGACTAGCTTGTTGATCAAAGATGGTTATGTTTCCTAACCATAGACATGTGTTGTCATTTGACTAATGGGATCACATCATTAGGAGAATGATGTGATTGACTTGACTCATTCCGTTAGCTTAGCACTTGATCGTTAAGTATGTTGCTATTGCTTTCTTCATGACTTATACATGTTCCTGTAACTATGAGATTATGCAACTCCCGTTTACCGGAGGAACACATTGGGTGCTACCAAACGTCACAATGTAACTGGGTGATTATAAAGGAGTACTACAGGTGTCTCCAGAGGTACATGTTGGATTGGTGTATTTCGAGATTAGGATTTGTACTTCGATTGTTGGAGAGGTATCCCTGGGCCCTCTCGGTAATGCACATCACTTAAGCCTTGCAAGCATTGCAACTAATGAGTTAGTTGCGACATGATGTATTACGGAATGAGTAAAGAGACTTGCCGGTAACAATATTGAACTAGGTATTGGATACCGACGATCGAATCTCGGGCAAGTAACATACCGATGACAAAGGAAACAACGTATGTTGTTATGCGATTTGACCGATAAAGATCTTCATAGAATATGTAGGAGCCAATATGAGCATCCAGGTTCTGCTATTGGTTATTGACCGAAGACGTGTCTCGGTCATGTCTACATTGTTCTCGAACATGTAGGGTCCACACGCTTAAGGTTTCGATGACAGTTTTATTATGAGTTTATGAGTTTTGATGTACCGAAGGAGTTCGGAGTCCCGGATGAGATCGGGGACTTGACGAGGAGTCTCGAAATGGTCGAGACGTAAAGATCGATATATTGGACGACTATATTCGGACATCAGAAAGGTTCCGAGTGATTCGGGTATTTTTGGGAGTACCGGGGAGTTACGGGAATTCGTATTGGGCCTTAATGGGCCATACGGGAAAGGAGAGAAGGACCTCAAAGGGTGGCCGCACCCCTCCCCATGAGCTGGTCCGAATTGGACTAGGGAGGGGGGGCGCCCCCTTCCTTCCTTCTCCTTTTCCCTTCCCTTTCCTTCCCTCCTACTCCTACTACTTGGAAGGGCTCCTAGTTCTACTAGGAAAAGGGAAATCCTACTCCCGGTGGGAGTAGGACTCCCCTAGGGCGCGCCATAGAGAGGGCCGGCCCTCCCCCTCCTCCACTCCTTTATATACGGGGGCAGGGGGCACCCCATAGAAACACAAGTTGATCTATGGATCGTTCCTTCGCCGTGTGCGGTGCCCCCCTCCACCATATTCAACCTCGGTCATATCGTCGCGGAGTTTAGGCGAAGCCCTGCGCCGGTAGAGCATCATCATCGTCACCACGCCGTCGTGATGACGGAACTCATCCCCGACACTTTGTTGGATCGGAGTCCGGGGATCGTCATCGAGCTGAACGTGTGCTGAACTCGGAGGTGCCATACGTTCGGTACGTGGATCGGTCGGATCATGAAGACGTACGACTACATCAACCGCGTTGTCATAACGCTTCTGCTTACGGTCTACGAGGGTACGTGGACAACACTCTCCCCTCTCGTTGCTATGCCATCACCATGATCTTGCGTGTGCGTAGGAATTTTTTTGAAATTACTACGTTCCCCAACAGTGGCATCCGAGCCTAGGTTTTATGTATTGATGTTATATGCACGAGAAAAACACAAGTGAGTTGTGGGCGATACAAGTCATACTGCTTACCAGCATGTCATACTTTGGTTCGGCGGTATTGTGAGATGAAGCGGCCCGGACCGACATTACGCGTACGCTTACGCAGACTGGTTTCACCGTTACGAGCACTTGTTCTTAAAGGTGGCTGGCGGGTGTCTGTCTCTCTCACTTTAGCTGAATCGAGTGTGGCTACGCCTGGTCCTTGCAAAGGTTAAAACAGCACTAACTTGACGAACTATCGTTGTGGTTTTTATGCGTAGGTAAGAACGGTTCTTGCTAAGCCCGTAGCAGCCACGTAAAATTTGCAACAACAAAGTAGAGGACGTCTAACTTGTTTTTGCAGGGCATGTTGTGATGTGATATGGTCAAGACATGATGCTATATTTTATTGTATGAGATGATCATGTTTTGTAACCGAAGTTATCGGCAACTGGCAGGAGCCATATGGTTGTCGCTTTATTGTATGAAATGCAAACGCCCTGTAATTGCTTTACTTTATCACTAAGCGGTAGCGATAGTCGTAGAAGCAATAGATGGCGTAATGACAACGATGCTACGATGGAGATCAAGGTGTCGCGCCGGTGACGATGGTGATCACGACGGTGCTTCAAAGATGGAGATCACAAGCACAAGATGATGATGGCCATATCATATCACTTATATTGATTGCATGTGATGTTTATCCTTTATGCATCTTATCTTGCTTTGATTGACGGTAGCATTTTAAGATGATCTCTCACTAATTATCAAGAAGTGTTCTCCCTGAGTATGCACCATTGCGAAAGTTCTTCGTGCTGAGACACCACGTGATGATCGGGTGTGATAGGCTCTACATTCAAATACAACGGATGCAAAACAGTTGCACACGCGGAATACCCGGGTTAAACTTGACGAGCCTAGCATATACAGATATGGCCTCGGAACACGGAGACCGAAAGGTCGAGCGTGAATCATATAGTAGATATGATCAACATAATGATGTTCACCATTGAAACTACTCCATCTCACGTGATGATCGGACATGGTTTAGTTGATTTGGATCACGTGATCACTTAAATGACTAGAGAGATGTCTATCTAAGTGGGAGTTCTTAAGTAATATGATTAATTGAACTTAAATTTATCATGAACTTAGTACCTGATAGTATTTTGCTTGTCTATGTTTATTGTAGATAGATGGCTCGTGCTGTTGTTCCGTTGAATTTTAATGCGTTCCTTGAGAAAGCAAAATTGAAAGATGATGGTAGCAATTACACGGACTGGGTCCGTAACCTGAGGATTATCCTCATTGCTGCACAGAAGAATTACGTCCTAGAAGCACCGCTGGGTGCCAGGCCTGCTGCTGATGCAACTAACGACATTAAGAACGTCTGGCAGAGCAAAGCTGATGACTACTCGATAGTTCAGTGTGCCATGCTTTACGGCTTAGAACCGGGTCTTCAACGACGTTTTGAACGTCATGGGGCATATGAAATGTTCCAGGAGTTGAAGTTAATATTTCAAGCAAATGCCCGGATTGAGAGATATGAAGTCTCCAATAAGTTCTATAGCTGCAAGATGGAGGAGAATAGTTCTGTCAGTGAACACATACTCAAAATGTCTAGGTATAATAATCACTTGATTCAACTGGGAGTTAATCTTCCTAATGATAGTGTCATTGACAGAATTCTCCAATCACTGCCACCAAGCTACAAGTGCTTCGTGATGAACTATAATATGCAAGGGATGGACAAGACTATTCCCGAGCTCTTCTCAATGCTAAAAGCCGCGGAGGTAGAAATCAAGAAGGAGCATCAAGTGTTGATGGTTAACAAGACCACCAGTTTCAAGAAAAAGGGCAAAGGGAAGAAGAAGGGGAACTTCAAGAAGAACAGCAAACAAGTTGCTGCTCAAGAGAAGAAACCCAAGTCTGGACCAAAGCCTGAAACTGAGTGCTTCTACTGCAAGCAGACTGGACAATGGAAGCGGAACTGCCCTGAATATTTGGTGGATAAGAAGGATGGCAAAGTGAACAAGGGTATATTTGATATACAGGTTATTGATGTGTTCTTTACTAGTGTTTATAGTAGCCCCTGAGTATTTGATACTTGTTCGGTTGCTAAGATTAGTAACTCGAAACAGGAGTTACAGAATAAACAAAGACTAGTTGAAGGGGAAGTGACGATGAGTGTTGGAAGTAGTTCCAAGATTGATATGATCATCATCACACACTCCCTATACTTTCGGGATTAGTGTTAAACCTAAATAAATGTTATTTGGCGTTTGCGTTGAGCATGAATATGATTTGATCATGTTTATTGCAATACGGTTATTCATTTAAAATCAGAGAATAATTGTTGTTCTATTTAAATGAATAAAACCTTTGAATGGTCATACACCCAACGAAAATAGTTTGTTGGCTCTCGATCGTAGTGATGCACATATTCATAATATTGATGCCAAAAGATGCAAAGTTAATAATGATAGTGCAACTTATTTGTGGCACTGCCGTTTTGGTCATATCGGTGTAAAGCGCATGAAGAAACTCCATAAAGATGGATTTTCGGAATCACTTGGTTATGAATCATTTGATGCTTGCGAACCGTGCCTTTTGTGCAAGATGACCAAAACTCCGTTCTCCGGAACAATGGAACAAGCTACTGACTTATTGGAAATAATACATACCGATGTATGCGATCCTATGAGTGTTGATGCTCGTGGCAAGTATTGTTATTTTCTGACCTTCACAAGATGATTTGAGCAGATATGGGTATATCTACTTGATGAAACATAAGTCTGAAATAATTGAAAGGTTCAAAGAATTTCAGAGTGAAGTGGAAAAATTGTCGTAACAAGAAAATAAAGTTTCTACGATCTGATCGCGGAGACGAATATTTGAGTTAGAGTTTGGTCTTCAATTAAAACAATGTGGAATAGTTTCACAGCTCACGCCACCTGGAACACCACAACGTTATGGTGTATCCGAACGTCGTAACCGCACTTTATTGGATATGGTGCGATCTATGATGTCTCTTACTGATTTACCATTATCATTTTGGGGTTATGCATTAGAGACAGCTGCATTCACGTTAAAAGGGCACCATCTAAATCCGTTGAGACGACACCATATGAACTATGGTTTAACAGTAAACCTAAGCTGTCGTTTCTTAAAGTTTGGAGTTGCGATGCTTATATGAAAAAAGTTTTCAACCTGATAAGCTCGAACCCAAATTGGAGAAGTGCGTCTTCATAGAATACCCAAAGGAAACTGTTGGGTACTCCTTCTATCATAGATCCGAAGGCAAAACATTCGTTGCTAAGAATGGATCCTTTCTAGAGAAGGAGTTTCTCTTGAAAGAAGTGAGTGGGAGGAAAGTAGAGCTTGATAAGGTAATTGTACCTTCTCCCGAATTGGAAAGTAGTTCATCACTGAAATCAGTTCCAGTGACCACTACACCAATTAGTGAGGAAGCTAATGATGATGATTATGAAACTTCTGATCAAGTTACTACAGAACCTCGCAGGTCTTCCAGAGTACGGTCCGCACCAGAGTGATACGGTAATCCTGTTCTGAAAGTCATGTTACTAGACCATGATAAACCTACGAACTATGAGGAAGCGATGATGAGCCCAGATTCCATGAAATGGCTTGAGGCCATAAAATCTGAGATATGATCCATTTATGAGAACAAAGTATGGACTTTGATTGACTTTCTCGATGATCAGCAAGCCATGTTAAATAAATGGATCTTCAAGAGGAAGACGGACATTGATAGTAGTGTTACTATCTACTAAGCTCGACTTGTTGCAAAAGGTTTTCGACAAGTTCAAGGTGTTGAATACGATGAGATTTTCTCACTCGTATCGATGCTTAAGTCTGTCTGAATCATGTTAGCAATTGCCACATTTTATGAAATCTGGCAAATGGATATCAAAACTATGTACCTGAATGGATTTCTGGAAGAAGAGTTGTATATGATGCAACCAGAAGGTTTTGTCGATCCGAAAGGTGCTAACAAAATGTGCAAGCTCCAGCGATCCATCAATGGACTGGTGCAAGCATCTCGGAGTTGGAATATATGCTTTGATGAGTTGATCAAAGCATATGGTTTTATACAGACTTTTGGAAAGGCCTATATTTACAAGAAAGTGAGTGGGAGCACTACAGCATTTCTGATAAGTATATGTGAATGACATATTGTTGATTGGAAATAATGTAGAATTTTTCTGGAAAGCATAAAGGAGTTTTTGAAAGGAGTTTTTCAAAGAAAGACCTTGGTGAAGCTGCTTACACATTGAGCGTCAAGATCTATAGAGATAGATCAAGACGCTTGATAAGATTTTTCAATGAGTACATACCTTGACAAGATTTTGAAGTAGTTCAAAATGGAACAGTCAAAGAAAGAATTCTTGCATGTGTTGCAAGGTGTGAAGTTGAGTAAGACTCAAGACCCGACCATTGCAGAAAATAGAAAGAGAATGAAAAGTCATTCCCTATGCCTCAGTCATAGGTTCTATAAAGTATGCTATGCTGTGAACTAGACCTATTGTATACCTTGCTCTGTGTTTGGCAAAGGAATACAATTTTGATCTAATAGTAGATCACTGGACATGGGTCACGAATATCCTTAGTGAGGACTAAGGAGATGTTTCTCGATTATGGAGGTGATAAAAGAGCCTGTCGTAAAATTTACAATGATGCAAGCTTTTACACCAATCCAGATGACTCTAAGTCTCAATCTGAATACATGTCGAAAGTGGGAGCAATTAGCTAGAGTAGCTCCATGCAGAGCATTATAGACATAGAATATTTGCAAAATACATACGGCTCTGAATATGACAAACCCGTTGACTAAGCTTCTCTCATGAGCAAAACATGATCACACCTTAGTACTCTTTGGGTGTTAATCACATAGAGATGTGAACTAGATTATTGACTCTAGTAAACCCTTTGGGTGTTGGTCACATGACGATGTGAACTATGGGTTTTAATCATATACAGATATGAATATTGGTGTTAAATCACATGGCAATGTGAACTAGATTATTGACTCTAGTGCAAGTGGGAGACTGAAGGAAATATGCCCTAGAGGCAATAATAAAGTTATTATTTATTTCCTTATTTCATGATAAATGTTTATTATTCATGCTAGAATTGTATTAACCGGAAACATAATACATGTGTGAATACATAGACAAACATAGTGTCACTAGTATGCCTCTACTTGACTAGCTTGTTGATCAAAGATGGTTATGTTTCCTAACCATAGACATGTGTTGTCATTTGATTAATGGGATCATATCATTAGGAGAATGATGTGATTGACTTGACCCATTTCGTTAGCTTAGCACTTGATCATTAAGTATGTTGCTATTGCTTTCTTCATGACTTATACATGTTCCTGTAACTATGAGATTATGTAACTCCCGTTTACCGGAGGAACACTTTGGATGCTACCAAACGTCACAACGTAACTGGGTGATTATAAAGGAGTACTACAGGTGTCTCCAAAGGTACATGTTGGGTAGGCGTATTTCGAGATTAGGATTTGTCACTCCGATTGTCGGAGAGGTATCTCTGGGCCCTCTCGGTAATGCACATCACTTAAGCCTTGCAAGCATTGCAACTAATGAGTTAGTTGTGAGATAATGTATTACGGAACGAGTAAAGAGACTTGCCGGTAACGAGATTGAACTAGGTATTGGATACCGACGATCGAATCTCGGGCAAGTAACATACCATGACAAAGGGAACAACGTATGTTGTTATGCGGTTTGACTGATAAAGATCTTCGTAGAATATGTAGGAGCCAATATGAGCATCCAGGTTCCGCTATTGGTTATTGACCGAAGACGTGTCTCGGTCATGTCTATATTGTTCTCGAACCCGTAGGGTCCGACCGCTTAAGGTTTCGATGACAGTTTTATTATGAGTTTATGAGTTTTGATGTACCGAAGGAGTTCGGAGTCCCGGATGAGATCGGGGACTTGACGAGGAGTCTCGAAATGGTCGAGACGTAAAGATCGATATATTGGACGACTATATTCGGACATCGGAAAGGTTCCGAGTGATTCGGGTATTTTCGGGAGTACCGGGGAGTTACGGGAATTCGTATTGGGCCTTAATGGGCCACACGAGAAAGGAGAGAAGGACCTCAAAGGGTGGCCGCACCCCTCCCCATGAGCTGGTCCGAATTGGACTAGGGAGGGGGGGGGCCTTCCTTCCTTCTCCTTTTCCCTTCCCTTTCCTTCCCTCCTACTCCTATTACTTGGAAGGGCTCCTAGTTCTACTAGGAAAAGGGAAATCGTACTTCCGGTGGGAGTATGACTCCCCTAGGGCGCGCCATAGAGAGGGCCGGCCCTCCCCCTCCTCCACTCCTTTATATACGGGGGCAGGGGGCACCCCATAGAAACACAAGTTGATCTACGGATCGTTCCTTAGCCGTGTGCGGTGCCCCCCTCCACCATATTCCACCTCGGTCATATCGTCGCAGAGTTTAGGCGAAGCCCTGCGCCGGTAGAGCATCATCATCGTCACCACGCCGTCGTGCTGACGGAACTCATCCCCGACACTTTGCTGGATCGGAGTCCGGGGATCGTCATCGAGCTGAACGTGTGCTGAACTCGGAGGTGCCGTACGTTTGGTACTTGGATCGGTCGGATCGTGAAGACGTACGACTACATCAACCGTGTTGTCATAACGCTTCCACTTACGGTCTATGAGGGTACGTGGACAACACTCTCCCCTCTTGTTGCTATGCCATCACCATGATCTTGCGTGTGCGTAGGAATTTTTTTGAAATTACTACGTTCCCCAACAGAAAGAATCGGTGGGGCCGAGTTTGACTTTTGGTTTGGGTCATATGTGGATATGAGAAAGTAGTTGAGGGTTTTTAGAGCATATCACTAAGCACTGTGGAGCAAGAAACTCATTAAACAACACCTCATCTCTCCTTGATAGTATTGGCTTTTCCTATAGACTCAATGTGATCTTGGATCACTAAAATATAAAATGTAGAGTCTTGAGCTTTTGATCTTGAGCCAATCCTTTTATCCTTAGTATCTTGAGGGATCCACTTTCCTTATCCATGCCATGCCATTCATTGAGCTTTTCCTGAAATGTCCATCTTGGAATGATGTTAGTTCAATGAGCTATATGTTATTAGGAATTACCAAAACCACCTAGGGATAGTTGCACTTTCAATCTCCCCCTTTTTGGTAATTGATGACAACATATAGATCAAAGCTTTGACAAATAATAATAAGAGTGAAAAACATTGTCGCTTTGAGAAGTATGTGTTAAGCAAGAGCTCCCCCTAAATTTGTGCATAGTTTAAGATTTGCTTTCGACTGCAAATGCACAAAGAGTTAGGCTCATGGGTTACTCTTCCATGTCACATACATCTTGGTGGAGCGCTCAAAATAATAAAGATTGAATACATGCACTCATCACCAAGCAAAGTGAATGATCAAATAGAGATAGATGGGATAATGTCATCCAAAAATCATAAATGTAGCATATGATCAAACACATGATCATCCAGGTATCACACAGACATAAAGTATCTCAAACAAGCAAATAAAGTTTAACCACCAAAGCAAGAGAGAACAAAAGCAAACTCTCTCTCTCTCAAAGCCTATCATCTATACATTTTTTCTCCCCCTTTGGCAACAAGTTACCAAAAAGTTCCTAGAAAATGCATAGTACTATGTCGTCTCTCAGGCTTGGTCTTGATGTGGTGGTGTAGATATGACTCCAAGGACGAAAGCTTCAGTTGATGTGGATGGAGCTGGAGGTGTAGGTGCTGGAGCTGGTTGCACTGGAGCTATAGGAGCTGTAGCTGGTGCAGATGAAGTGGCTCTGGTGTCTGTCACTGGCACTGCAGCTGATCTCTGAGCTCTAGGCACTATGGCAAATGCATCAGTGGTTGTCTTGCCCTTCCTCTCTTGCATATCATCCTGAAGCTGCTCAACAACAGACTGGATCTCAGTTACCTTCACATCCAAGTCATAGAACTTCTGCTCCATGACCCTCTCCAGGCTCTCCTGGTTTTGAGTCAAGGTGGCCAGCCCTTTCTCAATCCTCAGAGTGGATGCAATCAAGTAGCCTAGTTGATCTTGTTTGCTCTTTAAAAAGTACTGAGATGCCTCTTCCATTGTTGGCATCTTGGTAGCCTTCTCTGTCCTTGCTTTCTCCTTCTTTGCTTGAGCATGCACAGAAGATGGTTCATCTTCATCCATAACCACTTGGTTGTCCTCAAAATCTAGAAAGATAGGCATGTGATCCTTGTCCAATAGGTATGTGCCTGTGCCCATCTTGGAGTTAATCAGCTCCTGGATTTGTTGGGCATACCCACAGCTTCTCTTCTGGTCAGCTGTTGTCCTCTTGATAGTCTCAACTATGAGGCTCATGACCTTGAACTTTTGAGGCACATCAAATATGTGTAGCACATTGATAGCTTGGCCTCTGATCATGTTGTGATCTCCTGACTTGGGCAAGAGTGTGTGCCTAAGGATCCAGTTGATGGTTGGCAGTCCTGACAGAAGGAAATGTATAGATCCAAACTTGTGAGTTTCAAGAGCTTTATCTGGGATCTCCTTGTACATGTGTGCCATAGAATTGTGATCCTTCTTCTTCTTGGCATAGACATCCAAGTCATCTTGTTTCTCCTTTGGTGCATTTATCAGATTTTCCCATTCCTCAATTGTAGACTGGTACCTTGTACCTTCAGACATCCATACTATCCTGCCATCTGGATAGAAGTGTGTTGTGGAGTAGAATTGCATTATGAGCTCATCATTCCACTTTGTGATCTTCTGTCCAACAAAGTCTGCAACTCCACAAGCACTGAAACTATAATATACACCAGGATAGTGTTCCTCATTCTCCTTGATGTATTTCCAATCCACCCACCTCATGTCACAAACTGTAGGCTTCTTGTCCAGCAGCACAGTCTCATAGAAATTCTGTTGTTCCTTAGTATGGAACCTGTAGTCAACAGCAGTCCTTCTCCTGATAGCATAAGGATCAGACAATCTCCACTGTCTGAGTCCTGCATCCTTCCTCAGCTTCATATTCTCAGCCACAAGATGAGCATCATTGTGGTCTGGAATCTTTGGCTTCAACTTTCTTAAGATTTGCTCTTCATCATCTTCTTCTTCAGCAACAGCTTCAGGCACTGGGGCCTTGTTCTTCTCAGCAGTAGATATGTTCCTGGTATTCCTCTTAGGTGTAGTCTTGGGCTTGGAGGCAGCTTTGGGTGCTTCTTTGGGCTTTGATGATGCAGCCCCTGACCTAATAGCATCACCCATAAGCTTTTGAGCCTTGGGTGCAGGTGCAGCAGCCTCTTCTTCCTCTTCCTCTTCCATCATGGAAGGCTGTCCAACAACTCTGGCCATGGTCTTCTTGACCCTTTCCTTCCTCTTCTTCCCTTCTGCAGCAGCCTCTTTGGGATCAGATGTCTCTGGTACTTGAGTAGAGGCTCTGGCTTTAGACATGGGAGTTCTCTTTGCAGGTACTTTGGTCTTCATACTAGGCTTAGTGGTTGCAGCTGTGCCATATCCCTTTTTGAGCACTTTCTTCTTGGAAGTGGCCTCATCCTTAACTGCCACATAGTCTTCATCCTCAGATTTTGAGGTTTTCTTCTTTCTGGCCCTGGTGGCAGCTTTGGGCAAGTTGCTTGGGGTGCTCCTGCTGTCATCATCTGAGGTGCTAGAGGGACTAGTGCCCTCACTCATGTGAATCTGCTCCTCTAACTGGTTCTGGCTGTCACTTTGATCAGACATATTGAAAATACTGACTGCAGACCCTGTGAATATATATAGACGAGATAGAGTGGATGAGCATCACAAAATGCAGAGGTTTTTGCAAAAGAATGATTCAAAAACTTAGTTTTAGTTTTCCACAGAAAGCATTTTGGATCAACCCGTTTGCAAACTCGGTGATACCGAAGCACCTTTTGGAACCTAAACTAGTGAACTCGGTCAGACCGAGTTACAGTTCGGTGGCACCAAGACTGCTAGGGTTTCACAAAGTCCTGAACTTGGTCACACCGATTTGCAATTCTCGGTCAGACCGAGAATCACTTGTGCAATGGCCTTAGCCGAATCGGTGGAGCCGAGTTCTACAACTCGGTGGGTCCGAGATGTTTTCGGCGGAAACCTAACCCTAAATTTCCAATTCACTTCTAATCTATGGATTGTTTTGACTGGATAGAATCGTTTCAATCGTGGCAAGAATCATGATGAACACAATGTGCTAGGAATCATACGGGGATAGCACTGTGATTGAGTCCATACCCTAGCTTGGCGATGAACTCGCTATGGCGGCAACAGCGGGGTTGAATTCTGTTGACGGTGGCAGAGACCAGCGACTGGAGGCGGTTGGCGACGAGGAGGACGATCCGGAGACCCAGGTGGCAGAGCGAGCTATGCGGGGGCGAAGGGGTTTGGAGATAGTTTCCAAAATTTTGCCCGTGAGTATATATAGCCCGACCCTGTCGGTGTGACCGAGTGGAACAATTCGGTGGCACCGAGATGCATAAATGTTGACAGTTACAACAACTCGGTGTGACCAAAATGTTCAAATCGGTTGCACTGAGATTGAAACCTAGATCGACTTAGTGATCTCGGTATGACCGAAATGGAAGAATCGGTCAGACCAAAATACACAAAGAAGTTTTGGAAGTTTAAGTCTATGACGAATCGGGGACTCCGAGTGGTCCTCACACAGAGTGGTTCGAATCTGACTTGATCAAATTTTGTGATGTTGCATGATAGAGTTTGAGACAAGAAAATCATAGATAGCTAGAGAAGGTTCTTAGGCATTCTTGTTCATCCACCTGGCAAAAGAAAAAGAAATCAATCAATCAAAGCAACAAGTGGATGTCCTCGAATGAGTTAAATATGCAACCAACATGCTCACACAATAAAATGGCAAATGAAATATGTGGCAAAGCATGCACAACCAATTCTAGCATCTATCAAACAATTGGCGATGACTAGGTCATATATATATGAGTATATGGACTTAGGAGTCAAATGAGAACATTTGATCATAGGTCATACTCATCGTTTAAGCTCAAGTGGGGTTACCACTTTTACATAATGCATTGATGTGTTCACACCATTAGAGTTGCTTTGACTCAATTCTTACAGTTAAGATCCCCCTAGATGTGAGATCCCCCCTTAGAGGGATGAACTAACCTTGGGTTTTGTTGATGATAACTTCATGTAGGTGTTGAAGATGTGGATGCTCAATGTTGATGAAGATCATTTGGAGCAATCCTTTGGAGTGACTTGCACTTTCAATACCTACACGGGTTAGTCCTCACAAGGAACAAACAAGTATATCCATAAACATAGAGTGATGCACACACATGATGATGTCCATGAAAGCATTAGGTTACCTTGTCCCTTGTCTTACCAACAAGAGGGTTTGTGACTCCTTGAACTAGTGCAAGATGTGGAAGTTGATTGCACTTGTTGTTGCCAAAATAATATGAGTGAAGTATGTTGGCGGAGTCACCCTCAAGAACTCTCTAGTTCTTCTTCTTCGGGATCCACATCATCTTGATGGGAATTGAGGGAGTCCTGGATTAGGGGGTGTCCGGATGGCCGGACTAAGACCTTTGGCCGGACTCCCGGACTATGAAGATACAATATTGAAGACTCCATCCCGTGTTCGGATGGGACTTTCCTTGGCGTGGAAGGCAAGGTTGGCGATACGATATGAAGATCTCCTCCCATTGTAACCGACTCTGTGTAACCCTAGCCCTCTCCGGTGTCTATATAAACCGGAGAGTTTTAGTCCGTAGGACGAACAACAATCATACCATAGGCTAGCTTCTAGAGTTTAGCCACTCCGATCTCGTGGTAGATCTACTCTTGTACTACCCATATCATCAATATTAATCAAGCAGGAGTAGGGTTTTACCTCCATCGAGAGGGCCCGAACCTGGGTAAAAACATCGTGTCCCTTGTCTCCTGTTACCATCCGCCTAGACGCACAGTTCGGGACCCCCTACCCGAGATCCGCTGGTTTTGACACTGACATTGGTGCTTTAGTTGAGAGTTCCTCTGTGTCATCGCCTTTAGGCCCGATGGCTTCTTCGCTCGACAATCGTGATGCGGTCCGGGATGAGACTTTTCTCCCCGGACAGATCTTCGTATTCGGCGGCTTCGCACTGCGGGCCGACTCGTTCGGCCATCTGGAGCAGATCGAAAGCTACGCCCCTGGCCATCAGGTCAGGTTTGGAAGCTTAAACTACACGGCCGACATCCGCGGGGACTTGATCTTCGACGGGTTCGAGCCACGACCGGGCGCGCCGCACGGTCATGATGGGCATGATTTAGCTCTATCATCGGACAACACCCAGAGCGTCGCTCAGGTGTCCGCTCCGACCATTATCTCGGAGCCCACTGCGCCAGTTGGGGACGGACGTTTGACGCCGCCCCTAAAACTGCAACCTCTACAGCGATAGAGCCGGATACCAGCCTAGTCCCTCCCAAGGCCCGTGACTCCAAGGTGCCGGACTCCGATCCGGACTCCGTAAATCCCGCACCTCTTCCGATTAAGCCCGATTGGGCTCTGGTCATGGAGTTCACCGCCGCGGATGTCTTTCAGCACTCGCCTTTCGACAATATCCTGAATTCGTTAAAGTCTCTCTCTTTGTCAGGAGAGCCCTGGCCGGACTACGGCCAACACAGTTGGGATGCGGATGAAGAAGAAATTCAAAGCCCACCCACCACCCACTTCGTAGCCACTGTCGATGATTTAACCAACATGCTCGACTTTGACTCCGAAGACATCGACGGCATGGACGCCGATGAAGGAGACGACCAAGAACCAGCACCTATAGGGAACTGGAAAGCCACCTCGTCATATGACATATACATGGTGGACACCCCTAAAGCGGGGGATGGCGAGGAGAAAACGGAGGATGACCCCTCCAAGAAGCAACCCAAGCGCCGACGTCAGCGGCGCCGCTCTAAGTCCTGCCAAAGCAAAAACGGCGATTCCGGCACCGGAGATAACAATACGCCGGACAGTGTCAAAGACAACCCCCTCCAGCAGGATTTAGTGCAGGAGGACGAAGGAGCCAGCCCTCATGAGAGAGCGGCTGACAAAGAGGATGAGGACGACAATTACATGCCTCCCTCCGAAGACGAGGAAAGCCTCGACAACGACGAATTCGTCGTGCCAGAGGATCCCGTCGAACAAGAGCATTTCAAACGCAGGCTCGTAGCCACGGCAAGCAGCCTCAAGAAGAAACAGCAGCAGCTTAGAGCTGACCAAGACTTGCTAGCCGACAGATGGACCGAAGTCCTGGCGGCCGAAGAGTATAAACTAGAACGCCCATCCAAGAGCTACCCAAAGCGCAGGCTGCTACCCTAACTTGAGGAGGAAGCAACTAAACCTACATCACCAGCGTACGATGCGCCCGATCGGCCACCCCGTGGCCACGATAGAGAGGCCTTCAGGCCCTCAACCCAAGCCGCACCCCGACACAGCTCAAAACATACCAGGGTATGGGGAGACGCAACAGACCTGCGAGACATCTTGGAGAATAAGGCAAGGCAAACAAGATCGATCTACGGATCGCATGGGCGCCCCGCTTCACGTGACGCTAGCCATCACGCCGGACATAATAAGTATGGCCTGGCCGAATACAACAGACCAAGCTTGTCTGAGCTGCATCGTGATATAGCCCAGTACAGGGGCGCCGCACACCCACTATGCTTCACAGACGAAGTAATGGATCATCAAATCCCCGAGGGCTTCAAACCCGTAAACATCAAATCATACGATGGCACAACAGATCCCGCGGTATGGATCGAGGATTATCCCCTTCATATCCACATGGCCCGTGGTGATGATCTACACGCCATCAAATACCTCCCGCTCAAGCTTAAAGGACCAGCTCAACATTGGCTTAACAGCCTGCCAGCAGAGTCAATTAGTTGTTGGGAGGACCTGGAATCCGCATTCCTTGACAACTTCCAGGGCACATATGTGCGACCACCAGACGCCGATGACCTAAGCCACAAAATCCAGCAGCCAGAGGAATCGGCCAGACAATTCTGGACACGGTTCCTAACCAAGAGAAACCAAATAGTCGATTGTCCGGATGCCGAGGCCCTTGCAGCCTTCAGGCACAACATCCGAGACGAATGGCTTGGCGACACCTAGGCCAGGAAAAGCCGAAGTCTATGGCAGCCCTCACGACACTCATGACCAGCTTCTGCGCGGGAGAAGACAGCTGGCTAGCTCATAGCAATAACATAACCAAGAGCCCCGGCATTTCAGATACCAAGGATATCAACGGCAGGTCACGTTGCAACAAGCATAAGCGCCGCATTAACGGTGACAATACTGAAGATACGGCAGTTAATGCCGGATTCAGAGGCTCTAAACCGGGTCAGCGGAAGAAGCCATTCAAAAGAAACCCTCAGGGCCCATCCATCTTAGACCAGATACTCGATCGCTCGTGCCAGATACACGGCACCCCCGAACAGCCAGCCAATCACACCAACAAGGATTGTTGGGTGTTCAAGCAGGCAGGCAAGTTAAGTGCCGAGACCAGAGACAAGGGGCTACATAGCGATGACGAGGAGGGGCCCCGGCCGCCGAACAACAAAGGACAGAAGGGATTTCCCCCGCAAGTTCGGACGGTGAATATGATATATGCAACCCACATCCCCAAAAGGGAGCGGAAGCGTGCTCTCAAGGATGTCTATGCGCTGGAGCCAGTCGCCCCAAAGTTCAACCCATGGTTCTCCTGCCCGATCACCTTCGATCAAAGGGACCATCCCACCAGCATCCGTCATGGCGGATTCACCGCACTGGTCCTAGACCCAATTATCGATGGATTTCACCTTACCAGAGTCCTAATGGACGGCGGCAATAGCCTGAACCTGCTTTACTAGGACACAGTGTGAAAAATGGGCATCGATCCTTCAAGGATTAAACCCACAAAGACAACCTTCAAAGGTGTCATACCAGGGGTAGAAGCCAGCTGTACAGGCTCGGTCACACTCGAGGTGGTCTTCGGATCCCCGGATAACTTCCGGAGCGAGGAGTTAATCTTCGACATAGTCCCATTCCGCAGCGGCTATCACGCCCTGCTCGGACGAACCGCATTTGCAAAATTCAATGCGGTGCCGCACTACGCATATCTCAAGCTCAAGATGCCAGGACCTCGCGGAGTCATCACGGTAAACGGAAACACCGAACGCTCTCTCCAAACGGAGGAGCACACGGCGGCCCTGGCGCCGGAAGTACAGAGTAGCCTCTCAAGGCAGTTCTCCAATCCAGGCGCCAAATGTCCGGACAACGTCAAGTGAGCCCGAAGTAACCTACAACAAATCCGGCTGGCATGTTCCGAGCAAGCATAGCAGTGCGGCCCCAACCCCAGCCCCCGCCAAACGGCGATACTGGTACCACGCGTACATAATTACGCCTTAGAAATACCATGGGCATAAGGGGAGGGGCACAACAACGGCACGCCCAGAATGCGGCTCAACCGCACTAAGGGGCTCCCTATTTCGCCGTTTTCCTTTTCACACACTTTCAGGACCCAACTATTCGGAAGGCCTGTCCCGCAATACACTCACCGAACCCACGATGCAACAGCCAGGGAGGAAGCAAGCCACGTCAAAAGTCCAGGTGGTCTATATAAGGAGTTTAATACCTGTTTTACTTACAATCCCGCAGCTTGCCCCTGGAGGGGAATATGTCAAATACTCCCATCTCTTGCTTACCGCACTTCTTGTATCATTCTGCTTTCGCAGCAGCCCTTTTTTAATAAACAATATATAACTCTTACCTATTATTGTACTTATCTATTTTTATATACATATATGTTCAGTCATGACATTTTGCAACCATACACTTTGGTACGGATAATACACCAGGGGCTTACAACACCCCATAACATGGTGTGAGAAGACCGAACACTCTAACGAGTGCGGCACCCTGAACTTATAGCACTATATGCATCGGCTCCGAATCATGTCTTTGGTCAATAGTTGGGTTTGCCCGGCTCCCATGTTTTGGTAGCTTACGTTCCGCATTGTTGGCTAAGGTAGCATTGGGAGAACTACTGCGATTGTGCCCCAGTTGAGCTGGGTTAACACCTCAGTAGAGAAAGCTAAAACTGACTGTCATGATAGTGCGAGAGACCGTTCGCTGTTCGCGAGGTTTCTTCGAGTCCTTAAAGACTTATGCCGCTTCGAGCGAGGAACCGGACTTATCTGGCCTAGGCGTGGATAGCGCCCCGAACTCGGTCTTCTGAATACTAGGTGCTTCGCCGAAATTTAAAATTATAGAATTCTATGGCTAAGTGAGAGTGATAAAGCATTATAAGTCCGACGGCCTGGTTCGTTGTGCTAAACGCCTCCCTAGATGGACCCAAGAATGGGAACAAGAGCGCTCAGGTTTATCCCGAACACCCCGGCACTCGTGGCATGGGGGTCGAAGCCGACAACTTGCATCTCTCAGATCTGATAAACGGCCGTACAGAAGGTAATATTTTAAATTAACAAGCATTGCTTAACGCATATGAACAAAGCTTCAGCGTAC
The DNA here is from genome assembly GCF_018294505.1 of Triticum aestivum. Taxonomy (NCBI): domain Eukaryota; kingdom Viridiplantae; phylum Streptophyta; class Magnoliopsida; order Poales; family Poaceae; genus Triticum; species Triticum aestivum. The sequence goes on from NC_057801.1 coordinate 550,400,211, forward strand.
AGGATAACAAATGCGAGTCTACTCAAAAATAACATCTTTGGAGCACTCATCCGCTATGCGGCGGGCACCCTTCAGAACGCCATTATAATACATCTCGGGCGTACGATACTCCTTGCCCGGCGGTGGCGCGTCCGTCAACAGCTTCTCCGCGTCTAGCTTGCCCCAGTGCACCTTAGCACGGGCAAGGGCCCGACGGGCACCGTCAATACAAACGGAGCACTTGACGACCTCAATCCACGGACACGCATCCACCAGCCGCCGCACCAGACCGAAGTAGCTCCCAGGCATGACTCCTCCAGGCTACAGCCGAGCTATGAGGCCCTTCATGGCCTGTTCGGCCACCTTGTGGAGCTTGACCAGCTGCTTCAGCTGGTCGCTCAGGGGCACCGGATGTTCGGCCTCAGCATACTGAGACCAGAACACTTTTTCCGTCGAGCTCCCCTCTTCGGCTCGCTAGTATGCAGCGGCATCTGACACACTACAGGGTAGATCGGCGAACGCTCCTGGAGAGCTCCGGATTCGGGTAAGTAGCAGATAATTAACTTTTATATTTTTGCTGTGCATAAAGAATGCCTTACCCGCTGCTATCTTCTTCATCGCCTCGGTCTCCTGAAGGGCCTTCTGGGCTTCGGCCTTAGCGGTCTTGGCACTCTCAAGAACCAAGGCAAGCTCGGACTCTCGAGTCTTCGTGTCACGCTCCAAACTCTCATGTTTTTCCACGAGAGCCTGGAGCTCTTTCCGCACCTCCGCCACCCGCGCCTCCTGCTTCTCTCGCTCGGTGCGCTCCAAGGCCGCACTATTTTCGGCCTTAGAGACCGCCTCTTTCAGGGTCGCCACCTCGGTCGTGGCCCCTGCAACATTAACGTTGGTCCTGTTATTACTTTGCAACCAAGTATTTCTATATACATTTACAGGAGGTACTATGTACCCTCTTTATCCTCGAGCTGCTTCTTGGCATGGCCGAGCTCGCTCTCGGACCGCTCGAGGCTTTCCTTCAAGGCATTAACCTCCACAGTCAGTGCGGTAGAGGTCAGCAGCGCAGCCTGCATTCCCATATTGACATATTTCTATTAGACTCCTGCGTATATCTTTTTAGATCCTCAGCTCGGCTTTTCTTCCCGAACACTGAACTAAGCATCAGGGGCTACTGTCTATGCGGTAATATTTTTTGTATATGTTTTTGAACACATACCTCAAAGCCCGTTAACAGGCTTGTGCAGGCTTCCGTCAGCCCGCTCTTGGCAGACTGAACCTTCTGAATCACCACACTCATAACAGTGTGGTGTTCTTCGTCGATGGAGGCGCCGTTAAGCGCCTCCAGCAAATTGTCTGGCGCCTCCGGGTGGACGGAAGTCGTCGGTGTCGCAGGCTTGCCCTTCTTATGAAGGCGCCGCCTGTCGGACTCTGGAACCGCTGATGGTTCCGGAGCAGTGTCTGGCCCGGGACCGGACTTAGATCCCTCCGCGGCTTTACCCCCTTTGGGCTTGGAGTCCGGAAGGTCGCCTTGTGGCGCTTCCAAGACCACATCCTCATGGTTTTGTCCCCTACGGGACTCCACCTCAACGTCGTCTGTAGGGAGAGGGGAGGAGGCCGTCGGAAGTGAAGCACTATTCACGTCCGACGAATTCAGAGATCCGCTCGACGAATCACCAAGCTGAGCTCTGGGCGGACTGCATGATTAGCTTCGGCGTTAAAAGCTATCGAAAAATCAAGGAGTGCAATAAAGCCATTCGGGTAGCCAGACACTTACGATTTTACCAGGGGCTTGACCCTG
>NC_057801.1:550402325-550434394 GCF_018294505.1 Triticum aestivum
GTAGTCCGGCAGAAGGGTCTTCCCCTTCTTGGACCCTCCGGCTTCCCCAATTGGGGCGGCCTTTCTCTTCTTTCCTCCCCCCGTTGGAGGGGGAGAGTCATCTTCTTGTTCTTCCTCCTCCCCGTCTTCGGAGGCGGAGGGTGCGTTGGGGCCGTCGGGCAAATCCGACGACGCCGGGTGCCGGGAACTCTTTCGGGTCCCCGTGGCCTTCTCCTTGGCCTTCTTCTCTGGCACCACGTGAGGTGCCGGAACCAGTAGCTTCGCTAAGTGTGCGTCTACTGGGCCTTCCGGCCAAGGGGCCGGACAGTCAAACTGTCCGGATGTCCTCTTCCAGTCCTGTCAAAGGAACGGGAGTTTAGATCCCACATAAAGTCACACTATGAAATTCGGGTATCCCGTAAGGGACTAAATGTAAGCTTACCTCGGAGGCTTGACGTTTGGCGCAGAATCCGCGATCCTCGGTGACGGGAGGGGAGACCTCGGAACTCTTGAAAAGCACCTTCCAGGCGTCTTCGTGCTTCGTTTCGAAGAGCCGGGATAGAGTCTGGTGCCGGGCCGGGTCGAACTCCCACAAATTGAAGTCCCGTCATTGACACGGGAGGATCCGGCGGAAGAGCATGACCTGGACCACGTTGAAAAGCTTGACCTTCTTGGTCACCAGGTCACGGACGCAGGTTTGGAGTCCGGTCACCTCTTCCGGATTGCCCCACGATAGGCCCGTCTCTTTCCAAGATGTGAGCCGGGTGGGGATGCCGGATCGGAATTCGGGGGCCGCTGCCCATTTAGGGTCACGCAGCTCGGTGATATAAAACCACCCCGATTGCCACTCTTTGATGGTTTCCATGAAGGCACCCTCGAGCCAGGTGATGTTGGCTATCTTGCCCACCATGGCACCTCCGCATGCCGCCTGTCGGCCTTGCACGACCTTCGGCTTGACGCTGAAGATCTTCAGCCATAGGCCAAAGTGGGGCTGGATGCGGAAGAAGGCCTCGCACACGACGATAAACGCCGAGATATTGAGGATGAAGTTCGGGGCCAGATCGTGGAAGTCCAGGTCGTAGTAGAACATGAGCCCCGGACGAATGGGTGAAGAGGAAAACCCAGTCCGCGGAGGAAATGGGGAAGAAAAACGACCCTCTCATGGGGCCTGGGGTGGGGATGAGTTGCCCCGCATCTGGAAGCCGGTGCGCAATGTCGTTAGACAAGTATCCGGCCTTCCTCAGGTTTTTGATTTGTCCCTCCGTGACAGAGGAGGCCATCCATCTACCTCCCACTCCGGACATGGCTGGAGAAGGTTGAGGTGGGAAGTGCGGGCTTGGGCGTTGGAGCTCGAGCGCGCAGGGACGGCTAAGTAGAGGAGGAAAAGGGCGTGAATGGAAAGGACAGATTCTTATCCCCTTATATGGGCGGCGAAAACTAGGAGCCCCCCACCGACCTAATAAAACTCGCTTATCTCCCAAGTGCCGCGGTTAATGGCACGGTTGGGTTACCCACACCCGTATTGATGAGAATCCCGGAATAAGGGGACACAATCTCTGCTTGACAAGACGTGCCAAGGAAACCTCCTCGCTAAACGCGCTGAGGTGGAACAATAAAATGAATAAAAGCCTAGCCGTGGCATGATGTCACACCGCGGAATACATCGGCAGATCCGATTGATACAAATATTATTCTCTCTACGATGGAATGTGGAACTTATTTTGCAGAGCCGGACACTACCCTGGTGTTCAACATCTTCTATGAAATATTTGGAGGAGGAACCCGCCTTGCAATGCCGAAGACAACTTGCATGCCGGACTCGTCGTCATTGAAGCCTGGTTCAGGGGCTACTGAGGGAGTCCTGGATTAGGGGGTGTCCGGATGGCCGGACTAAGACCTTTGGCCGGACTCTCGGACTATGAAGATACAAGATTGAAGAGTCCGTCCCGTGTCTAGATGGGACTTTCCTTGGCGTGGAAGGCAAGCTTGGCGATACGATATTAAGATCTCCTCCCATTGTAACCGACTCCGGTGTCTATATAAACCGGAGAGTTTTAGTCCGTAGGACAAACAACAATCATACCATAGGCTAGCTCCTAGGGTTTAGCCACTCCGATCTCGTGGTAGATCTACTCTTGTACTACCCATATCATCAATATTAATCAAGTAGGAGTAGGGTTTTACCTCCATCGAGAGGGCCCGAACCTGGGTAAAAACATCGTGTCCCTTGTCTCCTGTTACCATCCGCCTAGACGCACAGTTCGGGACCCCCTACCCAAGATCCGCCGGTTTTGACACCGACAGGAATCCTTGGAGTTGTAGTCGTACTTGATGAAGTAGAACTTGACGTTGTCTTTGGAACCCACTTGACCAAGGCCTTAGGAGCTTCTTCAAATGCATCAATCTCCTCTTGAAGCTTGTCCTTGCCTTTTTGCTTGTGGTCTTGTGGTGGAAGATCATCTTGAGCTTGTGTCCCCTTGAAGGAAGTAGGATCATACTTCTCTTGTTGAGGAACAAACTTAGTCTTGGGGTATTGATCTTCTTCCCACTCAACTCCATTGGCATTGAACTTTCGTTCAAAACCAACACCTTGGTTCTTCCGGTGCCTTCCTTGCTTGCGCACAATTTCCTCAAATTGCTTACTCCCGGCAAGGCTCTTGTAAACACCTTTCTCTATAATTCCCTTCAATAAGCTATTTTCTTGCTCAAGTGTAACTTGGCTAAGAGAATCATTAGTGGAATCAAGAGAACTACTAGGAGCAACAATATTGGATTTAGCATGATTATTGTTACTACTAGAGGAAGAATCTTTCTTGTTCTTGTTAATGGACTTGACTTGAGGCATGTAAGTTGATAAGAGTAAACGCTTGGCAATGTAAGAAGAACTTTTCTTACGGAAATCATCATTGATTGCCTTTAAGAACTCATGCTCTTGCTCAAGGTTGAGCTTTTCAAAGCGTAACTTCTCATGAGCCCTTAAAAGTTCTCGATGATCTTCTAAGATAGTTTCATGAGCTAACTTAAGAGTGTTTAGTTCTTTAGTTAGAATCTCAATCTTCTCCTTATCATTGTCATTCATTTTATCTTGATTAGCATGATTAATCGACGTTTCATCATAGTATTCATCACTAGAGTTGTCAACAAGTAAATCATCATCACCTAACAAGTCATCTTCATCACTATTGAAATCAACATACTCGGGGTGTGTTACCTTAGGGCCTTTAGCCATGAAGCATCTTCCAAGTCCTTCATTTGGTGAATCAAATATGTCATAGGAGTTGGTTGACACAAGTGCTAGACCGGCAACACCTTCATCTTGAGTATGTTCGGAGTCAGAGTGATAGCTTCTCTCGGAGTGATTGTCAGAGTCGGAGCCGGATACCCATTCACCAACATGAGCTTGATGTCTTCGTTTTGTGTAGCTCCTTGATGACTTGTCCTTCCTTTTCGAATCCTTGCTTCTCCGGGATGTTCTTCATTCATAACGATCATCTCTCCTCCTCCTCTCTCTTGGTGGTGATTCTTCTCTTCTGCTTCTCCTCTTGGGTGATTCTTCTCCTCTTTTGTGGGGTGCCGTACACTCATTGGAATAGTGTCCGGGTCTCCCACAATTGTAGCAATTTCGCTCTCGACTAGAAGATCTTTTGTCATTGTAGGACCTTGACTTGGAGCTTCTCTCTCTGCTTCTACTCTTGTAAAATTTGTTGAAGTTCTTCACCATTAAGCTCAATTCTTCATTGAAGGTTTGCTTCTCACTTGATGATGTAGGAGCTTCACATGAGGCTTTGTAGGCACCACTTTACTTGTTGTGAAGTTCCTCCTTATCCTTGAGTGACATCTCATGAGCAACAATTCTTCCAATGACCTCTGTTGGCTTGAGATTCTTGTAATTGGGCATCATTTGGATCAATGTGCACACGGTATCATATTTTCCATCCAATGCTCTTAGGATCTTCTTGATGATGAATTTCTCGGTCATCTCTTCACTTCCTAAGCCCGCAATCTCATTTGTGATAAGAGCAAGCCTAGAGTACATTTCAGCGACACCTTCACCATCCTTTATTTTGAACTTGTCAAGTTGACTTTGGAGCACATCCAATTTGGATTCCTTGATGGAGTCGGTTCCTTCATGCATATCAATCAAAGTATCCCAAATTTCCTTTTCATTCTCAAGACGGCTGATTTTGTTGAATTCTTCGGGGCACAGTCCGTTGAAGAGGATATCACAAGCTTGAGCATTGTATTGCAGCATCTTCAACTCATCCGCGCTAGCTTCACGGTTCGGTTCTCTCGCATAAAAGTATTCACCTTGCAAGCCAATACACACAATAGCCCAAACGGCGGGGTTATGTCCGAGAATATGCATTTTCATCTTATGCTTCCAACTAGCAAAATTGGTACCATCAAAGTAAGGACCTCTACGGTGATAATTTCCCTCACTAGACGTCATACTCTCCTAGGTTGTGAAACCAAGGCTATGACCACCAAAAGCTATGGAAATCAAAGCAAATGGAGACCAAAGCTCTGATACCTCTTGTAGGATCGGAAGTATGTCTAGAGGGGGGTGATTAGACTACTTGACCAATTAAAAACTTATCCTTTTCCCAATTTTAGTCTTTGGCAGATTTTAGCTATCTTAGCACAAGTCAAGCAATCTTCACACAATTCAAGCAAGCATGCAAAGAGTATATGAGCAATGAAAAGTAAAGCATGCAACTTGCAAGAACGTAAAGGAAAGGGATTGGAGGATTCAAACGCAATTGGAGACACAGATGTTTTTGTCGTGGTTCCGATAGGTGGTGCTATCGTACATCCACCTTGATGGAGACTTCAACCCACGAAGGGTAACGGCTGCGCGAGTCCACGGAGGGCTCCACCCACGAAGGGTCCACGAAGAAGCAACCTTGTCTATCCCACCATGGCCGTCGCCCATGAAGGACTTGCCTCACTAGCGGTAGATCTTCACGAAGTAGGCGATCTCCTTGCCCTTACAAACTCCTTGGTTCAACTCCACAATCTTGTCCGAGGCTCCCAAGTGACACCTAGTCAATCTAGGAGACACCACTCTCCAAGAAGTAACAAATGGTATGTTGATGATGAACTCCTTGCTCTTGTGCTTCAAATGATAGTCTCCCCAACACTCAGCTCTCTCTCACAGAATTTGGATCTGGTGGAAAGAAGATTTCAGTGGAAAGCAACTTGGGGAAGGCTAGAGATCAAGATTCATATGGTAGGAATGATATATCTTGGCCGCAACACATGAGTAGGTGGTTCTCTCTCAGAAACGGTAAGTTGGAAGTGTAGGTTTGTTCTGATGGCTCTCTCCACGAATGAAGACGAGGTGGAGGGGTATATATAGCCTCCACACAAAATCTAAGCATTACACACAATTTACCAATCTCGGTGGGACCGAATCGACAAACTCGGTCAGACCGATTTAGTTAACCTAGTGACCGTTAGGATTTTCGGTGGGACCGACATGCAACTCGATAGGACCGATATGGTTAGGGTTAGGGCATAACATAATCTTGGTGAGACCGATTACACAAACTCGGTGAGACCGATTTTGGTAATAAGCTAACCAGAGAGTTGGTTAGGTAAACTCAGTGGGACCGGTTCGCTCATTTCGATGAGACCGAAATGTTATGAAAAGGAAACAGAGAGTTTACACTGCAATCTCGGTGGGACCGATCGCTCATCTCGGTGAGACCGAAAAGTTACAAAGGGAAACAGAGAGATTACAATCCCATCTCGGTGAGACCGAGATCCCTATCGATGAGACCGATTTGCCTAGGGTTTGTGGCAGTGGCTATGACATCTGAACTCGGTGGCGCCGGGTAGAAAGAATCTGTGGGGCCGAGTTTGACTTTTGGTTTGGGTCATACGTGGATATGAGAAAGTAGTTGAGGGTTTTTGGAGCATATCACTAAGCACTATGGAGCAAGAAACTCATTAAACAACACCTCATCCCTCCTTGATAGTATTGGCTTTTCCTATAGACTCAATGTGATCTTGGATCACTAAAATATAAAATGTAGAGTCTTGAGCTTTTGAGCTTGAGCCAATCCTTTTATCCTTAGTATCTTGAGGGATCCACTTTCCTTATCCATGCCGTGCCATTCATTGAGCTTTTCCTGAAATGTTCGTCTTGGAATGATGTTAGATCAATGAGCTATATGTTGTTAGGAATTACCAAAACCACCTAGGGATAGTTGCACTTTCAGTAAGACGTTTTTTGACACTAGTTGGCGTGTACAAAAAATGGCAAAAACATACCCAAAATTTCTTAATCCACGCCAAAAACTAATACCTAGTGCCAAAAATTTCTTACTAGTGCTATTGTTTACAGTATAATGCAATCCCATAATGTTCCATAATGGTAGTACTAGTACTAGTAAATAAAGCCTCACCCCTTCGTCGAGGAACGGTCTACAGTTGGAAGGGACGAGGCCCTGCGGTTACTACGCTCTTATCTCCTCCTTGCCAGTTCCCCTCCCCCTGAAGAGAAGGCAGTTCGTCGTTGTTCCCATGGATTCGCCAGGCGGTTCTCCTCCTCGTCGGGGCTGGGAGACCTTGGACGATGATCCTCTGGGAGAAATCGCACGCCGCTCCGACATCCTCACCGCCGCAAGACTCGGTGCTTCTTGCACCAACTTTTTCAAGACGCTGCTTAAACAGGCTTGGGAAAAGGCCATGCTTGTTGGTCTTCCATGCGTCCTCGAGGAGAAGGTTCTTCTATGGGACAATCCTTCGAACAGTCCACCGCTCCCTGGCCATGGTTGCACGTTGACTCTGCTAGAGTTGCCAGCGTTGAGATGTAGTCGGATTTTGTCCGATGAGCAGGTCAGTAATGGAGTTTGATCATGTAGTACTTAGTTATTCTATTTCCATCCCGTAATTTCTCCGCTGCCCACTGTCTTATATATAGGTCTGGGTCGGTGCCAACAAATATTGGCTTGCATACCTCCGGCCGAATACCACCATCATTTTGCACAACATCCACAGCAGTGCGGCCGTTCCGGTAGACCCCTTCTCTACCATTGGGATCGGCCTTCTGGACTGGCTCGGCTTGAATACGTATGATGATGCCTACATGAGTGAAGAAGATAGCAATTGCGGACCCGCCAACAAAGCGACGCGACTACGATGATTACTATCTCATCGCGGTGTTCGACATAAGGATTGCCATCAATGCAAGAGGAAGTAACGGCAGAGGCTGGCGCATGTTGGCGGCGGCAGATTTGTACCCCTACACGTTCGAAGACGTCGTGCGCCATCTAGGCTGCATCTTCGTGGTGACAAGCCAGGTGACTTGTTTCATATGGTTGCCATCCTACGGTATGGGAGATTACAAATGGAATGCACAAACCATCATTTTGCATCCCTAACGGTACTCCATTATTTTGCAGGGACCAGTCATCCCCCGATCAAAATAAGATCGCCGATCCTGGATGTGCATTTGCATCCGCGATTCGGTCTAACCTGGAACCTTGTAGCTGACTTTGGCATATTGGGATCAACTATCTTAGCAGTCGTTACCCATGGTACCACTGATGTGCAACATGGTCACACAATCTACCACGATCGGACCGTCACCATCTACGCAGGTATTCCATTTTTTAACCCTCTCGCCTTCTCTTTCATTGTTGTACTAGTAGTATACTTAATAGTACTAGTAGGAGTACTTTTTACCTTGGAGGACGCGTATAGCTAGCTAGGCCCTTGAAGACTTGAACCCATTAGCTGCCACCATTTTTGTTTTTCCATGTCTTACTATCTCATCCATGTATCCAAGAGTGTGGCTATATATAATAAGCCGGTTATTTTACTTCCTCTATACCGCAGTAGTACTATTTGCTGCACAGTATTACTGACTGCCATATTTGAGCACAACATTATTATGCATGGACCTTGACTATGTATGTCACCATGTGTCCAGATCTGGGATGCCGTGTGTACCAGATGAACGGCGTCGAGTTTGACCCCCGTGATGCTACGTGGGTGCCGAGGAACACTCTTGGAGAATACTCGCTTTTCATTGGGGACAACTACCCCATTGTGAAGAGGATGCCACCTTCCGTGCATGACACGGAAGGCCTGCTGTTCATGAAGCATGGTTGTGTCTTCATTGCACACTGCCGGATGAACGACATGCTGGGACACGCTATCCCTGATTTATGCCACTTCAGCTTGGATGAGTCTCCATCGTGTGGAACCGGACTAGAAAGCTGCGACAATGATTCCCGTTGCCCACCGCTATGGATCATGCCATCCATGAAGAGCACCTGGGACTGGAACCTGGAGGAGGACATGTAGCCCGTCTATAACGTGTAAGTGGAGTACGGTAATTGTGAACGGTAGCGCTGTGAATATATGTGGACTAGTCGTGCACAAATTTATCACATGAATTGGAGATGAACTTGTGTGGCATAGTGGCATTTGTCCTTTAGAATTTATTACTAGTAAATGTGTTATGTGTACGTGCAACTTGTGTGGTTGTTGCACGGGCTCCAACATGCTCTTTGAGAAAAAAAGGTGGCACAACTTTGGATATACGTGACGTGGTGGCATCATACAGTAGCATCGTTCGCTATAGTTGTAGTACACTCCTACTAGGACAACAACTCCTATAATACCTTGCGCTTGGCTCTTTGCCTCTTCGGGAGGTTCAATAGTTCGTACTCGTGTGAACCTTGCACTTGGCTCTTCGCCTCTTCGGAAGGTCCAAAAATGATGATACTATAGTACAATATGCTTCTGGCAATCTGACACTGATTGAACTGCTGCACGTCCATTGTGAGGGCGAGGGCGAGGGCGAGGGAGAGGGAGAGGGCGCTGTAGTCAAAACACTCTCCTCGTCCTGCAAACCACCGCGCGCGTGGGCGAGGGAGAGGCGTAGTAAGAAAGCTTCTCCTCATTCGGCGAGTTTACGGGACACATCAAAGCAGTACTAGTACTAGTAGTAGTCCATACTGCATCCTTTCCGATTAATATGGCTTAATTTGAAATGAGAAAAATACACTGGCGGTCAACTTATGTAACAATACGCTCTTTACGGTCACTATATATAGTTTTGCGGTGATTATACGATCACTAGCTCATCGTAGAGCACCGTATTGCACCCTACTGACCGGCCACATAGTTGACGTGGTACTTTGTTGACTGGTTAAATTGTCACCTGGTTTCTGGGTCCCACCTGTCAGTTGGCAGAGCAAAGAAATCAGTTAAACAAAACTTTACGCGGGCATGACACGAGTCCAACCCTTGCGCGCGAACCGCCCTAGCTGTGTATGTGAGTGCATGCACGTGTACTCCCTCGGTCTTCCAACAAAGAGTGTACATCGGCTATAAGGCTGGTCATAGTGGAGAGTAACATATACTAGTATCATGCATATGATACTAGTGTATGATACTACATCTATAGTGCATAGTATCATAAAGTAGTATCATAGATGGTCTCATTTATTGCCATGCATGACACATACTCCCTCCTTTCCGGTTTATAGGGCTTATCTCAAAATTTTAGTTTTTCCATTTTATAAGGGTCAATTTGGTTGTAGCATAACATTTATTGTGTTACGGTATCTACCTATGTTACTACTACCCCATCTCTCTTCTTTAATTGTTTGCCACATAAGCATGTTTGCGAGTCCCAAGTACATGATACTAGTTATGTTACCCCCACTATGGCCAGCCTAAAACAAAGAGTGTAGTACATGATGTACATCTACACTTCCAATGCATTTAGCCTTTATTTAATCTTCTTCTCTCAATGGTCGCATGCACACATAAGTCTGATACTTTTGGGCGTTAACTATGCCCTGGTTGATGTGTAAATCTCTAAATGTAAACGGACGTAGGGAGTAGCTTGAGCACTTGAGCGTGAGCGTGTGTGTTGCGTCGTGTGCTGTGTGCCACATGGGTGTGTGAGTGTTGCGTTCGTCCATGTGTACGTGTGAGTGTTGCATGTTGGATGCATGCATGCATGCATGGGGCGTACTCCCTCCCATTGACATGTTCATATTTCAAGCTTCCTCTGTTCCCTCCATATGGTGATACTCCGTCTGTTCCCAAATACGGAGTAAAAGCCTCCCTATGTTCCCAAATACGGAGTATTTGTCTTTCTACAGATTTCAACAAGTGACTAGGTACGGAGCAAAATGAGTGAAGTGAGCATAGAGGCATAGGGATACTATAGAAAGGAAGTCCTCGCGATCCATTATTCCGCATCTCGGTCAGAGAGAACTATTCAACTAGTCTTCGTAGTGAAGTGACAATACACGCTGCAGTAGATGGGACACGTAATTAATAAGTTGAACCAGCGTGTTAGTGTTACTAAATCAGCCTTACCCAGTACTACCATCATGTATGCCAGTAGAGCACGCTTTCGCAAATACGCCTACGCACCTCTGTCCTCCATTAACTAACATATGGGCCCTCTTGTGGTAGACCCACATGTCATCGGTGTAACTATTTACACTCCGAAGGATGGTATATCCTAGTAGTAGCACTAGTAGAATTGAGATTTTATGCACTTTCTTCCCTGTCTTCCACTCTTCTTCCTCCTCTCTTCTTCTTCCTCCTCTCTTCCCCATCGTCGGCCGCACACCATTTACCCCCGCTCACTGCTCGCTCGCCCGCGCCATCTTCCTTGGTAGCTCGCGCGTACCATATCCCCCCGCTCACTGCTCGGCCACACGAGGAGAAGCTTCTTCGCTCGCCCGCCCAAATCCACTTCCCTGTTGGCTCGCAGGCACCGAAAACCCCAATGGCAGAACCGACTGACACGCAGAGCCGCGATTGGAACTCCCTCCCCGATGTTCTCTTCGAGCAGATCTGTAGTCGTATGGACCTACTCAGCACCGTCCGTCTGGCCGCATGCTCGGTGTCTTTGTACTACTCAGCACCGTCCGTCTGGCCGCATGCTCGGTGTCTTTGTACCGTCTACTCGTCTGCAACCGACCGGCTCTTTTCAAGACACCCTGCTTGCTGATGCCCGTTCCTCGCAGGTGGCCCAGACACCGACTTGAAGATCCTACGAAGGTTGCCGTGGTGCCCCTCGACATGCTACCACTACATGTCCACCTGTCCTTCATGCGCGACCACTACAGGGCGGGCATGAAGGCCAACTGGATCGTCCTCAGCCACCACTCCGGTAGTCTGTGGCGTCTCGTGGATATCTGCACCCAGCGAGAGGTCACCCTTCCATCGTTGGATACCGCCGCCATCGAGCCTTGCGGCCCGCCGGACACTCCTGCCTATTACGCACGAGACGCGTCAAGCTTTTGGCTCGACCTCTGTTTGCAGAAAGTTGTAATCTGCGAAGTGCTCATACCATCATAAGACTACATGGATTACAAGATCATTGCCTTGTTCAACATGGGATTAGTCTATCTGGAATCCGGTCGCCATACATGGTTATGGCTCATCATCAATCCTATTGAGGCAACATTTCTGTCTGATGCTATAGTGCATGATGGCATCGTTTACGCGGTCGACGCACAGATTGGATGCATATACTGGTGGAATCTATCATCGTGTAATTGTTCTATCTCATCGCATCTTTACCTTATGAATATGACTGCCTGTTCATTTGTTACAAATTTAGAATACATAGCATGTCTATAACCACATCATTGCTATATGTTCCTCTCATTTCCTAGATTTTTATGACCACACATGTTATTGTTAGAGTTGATATGAGAACAATTGGCATCTAATGATTGTTAGAATACATATTATGAGCATAACATCATGATTGCTATATGTTACTCTCGTTTACAAGATTTTTATAACAATGCATGTTATTCCTTAGAGTTGATATGAGCACAGTAGTAGTAAGTGCTATGGTAGAATATGAGTAGGTGCTGTCATAGTTGTTTTCCTCTCATTGTTACATGATGTTTGAACCATGACATATTGCTAGAATATGAAAGCCATTGGCTTAGTTTTTTAACTTGGGGTATGATTATGACCACGGCATTGCAATTCTCTGTCTATGATATGTGTCACTATTATAATAATCTTAATTCCACACATACTCTGAACATGATTGTTTATTTTTGTCCTTTTGGTCTCCAATTTGAATTGTTGCAGCAGACGCAAATGCGCTGGCCTTCATGATTCCAGGACCTGGAATCGTACCAGCCGATGGGTGGTGGTTTATCGCTCGTTCAGCTGACGTCGGTCATTTGATGCTCATTCGCACGTACCAAATTGACCAAACCATTACATCAAACCACATGCAGTACAATGCGTGGGGCGTTCGTGACATTGATGGTTATGGCTGCTTCGTGTTCGAGAAAGATCCCAGCTCCGTTGGGCCAGGCGTATTCAATTGGAGGCGGGTTTACAGCCTCGGCAACCACTCCTTGTTCCTCGGGCTCAATTATCCGATCAGCCAACCAATCATCGATCATATCACCGGCGATGATTACCGTGCTATGCAACTTCCATTCGTGAGGGGGGACTGTGTTTACACATCATATCATGGGTTTCATGAATCACCATATCTAGAGATTCGTCGACACAGCTTGTTGCCAGATAATCTTCAGTGTGTGAAAGGCATCAAGCTTCCATGCGATGGATGGCTTTTGCAAACCCGACATGCGGCGATGTGGTTCATGGCAACAGCAAATATGCACAACTTGATTCGTGCTGATACCTAGACTGAGCCATTTATTCTGCTGCTGTAGCACGATCCTCTTTTGTTGGATATTATGTACTATTGTTAGTTTGAAGCACTCATCTGGTTTGAAGGATAGTAGATACCTTCCTAGGATCAAGTGCATCCTAACTCACCTGCGTAGGATGTACTGATAATGATGATGGAGATGTTGTGTAGAAGCCATATATATATATATATATATATATATATATATATATCAGTTAAGCTTCAAGTGCGTACTTGTTAGTTAAACCTATGTATAAATTGTGACACTAAATACGACTAGTAAGTAGTACAGTAGCAGTACTAGTATATGTCGGTCAAATTATTCATCATGTCCACACATTGAATTGACGTGACAACATGCTGCGCGTGAGGTGACACAAGAATCCCGGCAGCGTGTTTGGGTATTCTGGACTTCAGATTTGGAGTACCACTTATCTGTCGAAATCTTTCATCATTCACTTAAAACAGTCGATTGATCATACATTGAGTACCATATAACTGGAATTACAGATGCAAGTCGAAGAAGGATTGGCCGGTGCCGCCGGCTGGCGTCAAGTTCGATCCCACGGATCAGGAGCTGATCGAGCACCTTGAGGCCAAAGTGAGTGCTGACAGCGCGAGATTTCAGTCTCTCATCGATTTGTTCATACCAACCATCGACAGCGAGCACGGCATATGCTACACCCAACCTGAGAAACTTCCAGGTAAGACACGGATCGGCCGTCTACTTGCACAAACATATTCCTTTCTTTGTAGCTCTATTTTTCTTTTTAGACGTAGACCTGGTGAAGCAATTACAATTTGACAGTTAATAAAAAGTGAAACAAGTGACTACAACATGCCAAAGATGTTATGAAAATGCCAACTGCGTACAATAAAACCTGTATTCCACAATACTGCAGGTATCACACTGAGTTGCCTAAGGAAGCATTTCTTCCAGCGCAATTCCAGGGCGTTCAAAAGGGGCATGTGGACGCGTCGCAAGATACAATCGGAGTGCGGCATGCACGCGATGTGGCACAAGACCGGCAATACCTTGCCGGTGATGGTGAACGGCCGGCAGACAGGCAGCAAAAAAGGTTCTGGCGCTGCACACCAACAAGAACTTCGACTAGGAGAGGACCAACTGGGTGATGCACCAGTACCACCTCGGGGCCCTGGAGCAAGAGAAGGAGCGGGAGCTGGTCCTCTGCAAGATTTTCTACCAGACGAACACTAGGGCCAAGAGTAAAAGGATTATAAGTTAGTTTGGTATTGGTAGTTGTACTAGCTTGTCGTCCGCAAGTTGGTATTGTTGTTAACAATATTTTGGTATGAACTTGCATTTGCTTCCAACCATCATGCCGAGGGTCGACGTGGATATAAAGCTGAATCATTTGTTTCGAAACGAATTTTCAGGCACCTGATTTTTATTTGATGGGTAGCATAAGCACCTACCATTCGAATTCCCAGTTCTGCATTTTTTTGAAACAAGTGCATGCACTTATTATCACGATAAAAAAACAATATCCGTGCTGCATCCCAGTTATCAGTCTGTACTTGCAAAATTCTCTCATTTATTGAGCACGTATATTGTTTTTCAGGTCGAGCAAGTTTCAACTGGGCTGTAGACTGCCTAGGGTTGGTTTTATTTTTACCAGGCCCAGCCCATGACGACAACGGGGCACAAAGATCCAGCAGGTATCTACTGGCCTCTGGCCCGCCAGCGTTAGTTATATTTTGTCTTGCAACATCCGCAGGCAGTTTTTTTACTGAATCAAACACACATCCCAGTTCTATTTTCCTCTTGAAACGCATGTCCTACATCCATTTTCTAATCTCTACCTATAGTTTTACTAGTTCATATACACGTATCATTATATTGAAAACACATAAAATTCCCTTTTCATATTTACATCCTTATTTTTGTTGTTTTTTCCCACCCAGTGCTGATTTTTTTACCACTGGTTTTCTCTTAAACCAACTCAATTGTCCCCCGTCTTATTTGCTTACAAAAACAAAAATATTATTTTGGCAAATCAATAAGTTCTTAAAAAATGTTTAACATTTTGGGATTACAATAGTTCGGACTCCACCGAAATATGCAAAATAAGGTTGAAGCTGGGTCCACGGCCACAGCCCAGTTTTTTTGTGACTTGCCAAGTAAGTCGCTTTGTCAGGACTGTTGGGCTACAAATCTTTCAAGACGAGGAGAGCTTTCATTCGGCTGGCCGAGAAAATGGCCCATCAGTAATGAGAAATGGGTTGTACATTTTTAAAACACATCTAACCGGCAATTAGTTTCAAATATCTTTTTTTCATTACGAGATTTTAAATTACATTAATTTTTATGCGTGGAGAATTTGTTGGATTTTATATTGATATACATTTATTTTTAAATTCAGTTTGAATGTGAGTCAAAATTTCGGGATTAAAAACAGTTCGGACCGCACCAAAATATGCAAAATTTCGTATAATTTTTTAACCGTGACCACAATATGGGCTGTAATGCTAACAAAAAATATGGGCTCCAAAAAAACCTTAAGAATTAGCAAATGGGATGTAAATTATTAGAAATAATGGCAGATGGGTTGTATGTTGTTTTCCATAGATTTGAGGCTTTCCTAAAAAAAAGGTTGACGCACAAGCAGTGAATGTTGGATGGTCATCCAACGGCCGTCGTGCTTCTTCAATATCTGCTCTTCCTGCTCCAGCCGCTCAAACAAGTGCCGGCGGGACTGGCTGCTCCCTCCTTCCCGCGGCCGGCTGTGCTGCCGCGCAGGCCTCACCGCCCCATCGTACTCCCATTGCTGGCCTAGCCATCCCTCTACTCACCCACACCTGCTGTTATTCTCCGGCGACGGCAGGTGAACTAGTAAACCCTCGTACAGTCGTACTCCTCTCCGCGTGGGCATCCACTACCACGTCTTCCCCGGCTCCGCGTCGTCCCCTTCCTACGCCTTGTTGTCGTCCACCGCCTTGGTGCTCTCGGCGCGGCGTGGTCAATGTGGTCAACGACATTCCATCGGAAGAGTACTGTACGTGGAGAGGCTGACAGCTGGGTCCACTACCACAACCCAGTTTTTTTGTGATTTGCCAAGTAAGTCGCTTTGTCAGGCCTATTGGGCTGCAAATCTTTCAAGACGAGGAGAGCTTTCATTTGCCTGGCCGAGAAAATGGCCCATCAGTAATGAGAAATGGGTTGTACATTTTTAAAACACATCAAACCGGCAATTAGTTTCAAATATATTTTTTCATTTAGAGATTTTAAATTACATTAATTTTTATGTGTGAGAATTTCTTGAATTTTATATTGATATGTATTTATTTTTAAAATCAGTTTGAATGTGAGTCGAAATTTCAGGATTAAAAACAGTTCGGACCGCACCGAAATATGCAAAATTTCGTATAATTTTTAACCGTGGCCACAATATGGGCTGTAATGCAAACAAAAAGAATATGGGCTCCAAAAAAACCTTAAGAATTAGCAAATGGGCTGTAAATTATTAGAAATAATGGCAGATGGGTTGTATGCTGTTTTCTACACATTAGAGGCTTTCCTAAAAAAAAGGTTGACACACAAGTAGTGACTGTTGGATGGCCATCCAACGGCCATCGTGCTTCTTCAATATCTGCTCTTCCTGCTCCAGCCGCTCAAACAAGCGCCGGCGAGACTACCTGCTCCCTCCTCCCCGCGGCGGCTGTGCTGCCGCGCAGGCCTCACCGCCCCACCGTACTCCCATCGCTGGCCTAGCCATCCCTCTACTCACCCACACCTGTTGTTATTCTCCGGCGACGGCAGACGAACCAGTAAATCCTCGTATAGTCGTACTCCCCTCCTTGTGGGAAATAACTGCCAAGTCTTCCCTGCCTCCGTGTCGTTCCCTTCCTAGGCCTCGCCGTCGTCCACCGCCCTGGTGCTCTCGGCGCGGCCTGGTCAACGTGGTCAACAACCGACATGCATCTCAAGTGGACTGTACGTGGAGAGGCCCACAACTGGGTCCACGGCCGCACGCAAGGAAATGCCTCCTTATTACGCGCAAAATAATGATTCCTCCACCTAACATCAGGGACCCATCGAAAGGGCCTCTGTATTTCGCAAAAAAAAACGTTACCACCGCTGACAGCTCGGACCCACCATCTATATCTTCGCACGCAAGGATGTGCCTCCTTATTACGCACAAAAAAATGAATACTCCCCCTGTTAGCTGGGACCCAGTATAGTGGCAGGCTGACTTGTGGGCATACTAAGTTGACGGGGATGGACGTCTTTGTCAACTTAGTCAATATGCACGATTCTAGCTCCAGTGACCGTACGATGTCCATCCAACGGCCATAGTGCTTCTTCAACCTCTGGTCTTCTTGCTCCAGCCACCCAAACCAGCGCCGGTCATGCCTCGTGCTCCTGCCTCCCGTGGCCGGCTGCGATGCGGCGGAGGCCTCACCGCCGCCTACTACTCCCACCGCTGTCCAGTCCATCCCTCTACTCACCCACGCCCCCTGTTATTCTGCGGCGACGGCAGCCTCACATCACAGTGAACCAGTGAACCCTCGTACTCCTCCGCCCTGGTGCTCTCGGCGCGGCGTGGTCAACCCGGTCAAGCCACGGCTTCCATCGGACGTGGACTGTACGTGGAGAGGCTGACAGTTGGGTCCACGGCCATAGCAAGGAAGTGCCTCCTTATTACGCGCAAAATAATTATTCCTCCACCTGACAGCGGGGAACCACCGGACGGGCCACCGCATTTTGCGAAAAAAACATTTCCCCCTGACTGCTGGGACCCACCATCTACATCTTCGCACGCAAGGAAGTGTCTGACAGTCGGGACCCACCTGGTCGAAGCGTACGTAGTGTTGTCATTCTGGTCGCGAACGTGTACGTACATATATACTGGTCGATGTAGAGGTGTGCCCGTGTCGTAGTAGAGGCGCGCACGTGTCGTAGTAGAGGCGCACACGTAGCACGTACACGTACGTACAGCGGCCAGTGCGCAAGAAAGAAAATACAGGCACATATGTGTACATACGGGCGGGGTCTCGAACGCCTACTCGCGCATACGTACGGCCAGGGCTCGTGTACATGGATGGGTCGTAACAGAGAAACAGCGTCGTCATCGTGTTCATGGGGAGCCAACCGGCTGGGTCGGAACGAAATGCGTCGTCGTGTTCATCGGGAGGGCTTGGACGGAACAGGCGATGGAAACGAGGCCTGGCGTACCACGAAACGGAGGAAACGGCCTTGTGTTCGACCAGCTGTCGTGGATTTGTCACGGCAGATGTCCTCGTGTAAGGACTTAGTCGCGAGGCCAACGCATCTATGTGGTAGCTTGAGAGGGGTTGAGTGGGATGAGAGACGCAGGGCGGATCAACACACAAGACGAGGATTTAGACAGCTTCGGGCCCCGGGAAACATCATCCGGTAAAAACCCTACATGCTGTTTGAGGCTAGGTCTCATTATCATCACGAGGGAGTCGCTGTAAACCGGCTCTCCTCTTTGTGTCTAGCCCTAAGATTGTTTCTTCTTGCTTGTAGCTTGTCCCTCTTTGGGGAGCCCTGCCCCTCCTTATATATGTTGAAGGGGCGGGTTACATGTGGAGTCCTATTAGGATTAGGACTAGTCTCCCTTCTAATACAAACCGGATACAAGTCCGGGTCTTCCTTGTAAAGTAAATATTCCTCACGCCTTTTCTCTTAAACCGGCCCACCATAGCATGATCCGGCCTTCCATAAACCGCCCGTTGGGCCACCGGGTCTTGTCGCCCCTCTGACCCGCCTGCTGGATTACCAATGAACCGTAAACCGCCATGTCCAAGTGGGTTGCCAGTGAATCGCCAAACTCTAGCCGGGTCATACATCCGGCGGTTTATACCACGGGGTATATCCCCGACATTAGCCCCCAGTTTAATTTGGATTCGTCCATGTTAAACTGATCTGCAACAAGAACAAATTTGTCGGATTGTGCTCCGGTTTAAATATACTTGTAAGCCGCCACTTGATCATCCTTAAATCCTTGTCATTTCTTCCTTCCAAGTTAATAACCATCTTCATAATCAATTTGCTTGCAGAAGATATTTGTAAATAAAGAATCCATTTGAATCGGCCTTTAATGCTTTGACAAAAATATTAGTCTCTGAAATATTCAACTAATATCCAGCCGGCTTGAAGATGTAAAACTTGCCGGTTTATGATTACCACCATTGTCTGGTTATAAAAACTGATAATTCCGGGTCATGATTGTTGCCAATACCGGTTCATGATTGTTGCTAATGCCGGTTCATGATTATTGATGATGCCGGGTTACAGACACAGGGTCATAATGATTGGTGACGTCGGGTTAATCTAGTTTGCTCAAAACAGAGAATTTGAAAATAGTTCTTCGATAATAATATAATACCTGTAGCCCCCAAGTCTTGAGCAGAACAAAGTGATGGCTTAAGACTTGCTTCAATATAAATACTGCCACTTAAGAAGAAATCCATGTTGTTCATCCCAGTCACTTAGTAATAACTGAATACTCCATATTATGTAGCCCCCAAGTGCCGGGTTGTCATGCTTGCAGCAACCTGGGACTTTGTAATTGTCTTATACTCATAAAAACTTTAACCAGTGTAGCCCCCAAGGGTCGGGTCATTATGCAATAATGAGCAGGGACTTTGTAGGTATAATCATGTAGATTTGAGCAATGATGTGTAGCCCCCAAGGGCCGGCTCAGTAAGATAATATTGAGCTGGGACTTGATATATACTTCAATAAAAATAACACCATATGATGTAACCCTCATCATGGGACTTGAATCTACGTCCACAAGGTTAAGAGCCTTGTGCTTTACCAACTGAGCAGTGGACTCTTCAATATAATGAATAAAAAGCTTTGTACCTTCAACTGTTGACAGGAGCAATTGGTAGCCCCCAAGGGCCGACTCATTATAATGTGATGAGTCGGGTCTTCAATAATATGAGCAGAAAATTACTTTGCATTAGCCCCCAAGTGTCATGGTGCATGCTTGCAGCGACATGAGACTTGCATGTAATCTCAATTTGAATAATGTAGCCCCCAAGTGCCAGGTCGTGAGCCTGCAGCGACTCGGGACTATTCCTTCCATTGTAGAATAAATCATATCCTTTGATAAAATAATAACTGTTGCGCTAAAGCGATTTTGAAAACTCAATAATACCGGTTACTAATAACCATAAAAATCCAGCCATGTTGGCTATTCAAGATAATATAATCCGGTATGAAAAATTCATCCAATATCATAATGAAAATTCAGCCAAATTTGGCTATTTGAATAATATAACCCAATCATTTATAAGCGCATGATTCCAATGGCGCAATCCAAATATATACTGGCGACATATAGTCCAAAGCCAGGCCGGTTTAATAAACTCCGAATAATTTCCCATCATATACTGGCGACTTATCGTCTTAAAGCCAGGCCGGTTTAATAAACACCGAATAATTTTATAATCATGCTTTATTCAACCTGTTTCTGCATACAACAATTTTAAAGTGTCTTGGCGGTTTACCGCCGGACGGGTCATAATGCCCAACATATAACCCAGGTTTATAACCAAGGCTGCACTTAAGAATAATCAAATATGAAATATATCATACCTATGACATTGAATCACATTGTTGGCTTTACCAACTTTTTGTAGTAAGCATGATAATCCCAATCTTGAGTAATGATAACTCCTTTCATACTGTGCCGGTTTATGATAAACCGTACCGGGTTGTGATAAACACCAGTTTAACCATATATAATATTGGCGACTCGTAGTCAAACCAGACCGGGCTGATAGTCTCCGGATTATAACTTGATCATGTACTGACAACTTGTAATTTGAAAGTCAAACCGGGTTAATGAACACCGGTTTGCTCTATAATAAGATGGTAACATAAAATCAAAAAAATCAAATCGGGCAAATAGTCTCCGGATTAAATATTGACCGTGTTCCGTCAATTGACAGTCGAACCGGTCTGCGAATTTTGTCGGTTTAAGAATGCAACAAAGAAGGAAAATTTATTAAAGAAAATTTCAAGCAAAGGCAATGATAAAACCATTTGCAAAAGACATGCTATACTGAGCTGATCAGATGGTATTACCGTGGTCGGACAGGACCAAGCCCCCAATAGGTGTGACAATGGTTCAAGTCAGCCAGGTCCCCAAATGATTCGTGGCATATATGCCAGATCAAGAGGCGTGGCAATGGTTCGGGTTCGACCATGCCCCCAAGTGATTTTGTGGCCTTAGGCCGACCAAGAGGCGTGACTGGTTCAGACTTGACCATGTCCCCAAATGATCTGGTGGCTGTCGCCTATCAAAGGGTGTCGCGTTGGTTCGGACACGACCAAGGCCCCCAGTGATATATAAAAAGCAAATGTCAAGGGATAAACCGGAGGCTGCTTTAAGACAGAACCTCTAACCACGCATGATGTAAAAAAGAACAGAGACCCCGCTTTATGAAGCAGAAGCCCCCATGTGATCAATAATATGTCAGGCCAATAAAGGCATCATACCTATGTTTGAACCGCGCGTCATGGCAACAGGTCCTCTTTGGCACCCTTTAACTTTTTGCAAGAGATAACTCCTTCTTGAACCGGATGTTAAACCGGATATTGAGAGCTTCAAAGCTTTGTGGGGGACATCTTTCCCTTGAACCGGATTGTAAACCAGAATCTTCATTTTCAGCCAGAAATTTTCTGACGGCCTTTCAACTCGAACTTGCGAGAAGTTAATTCCTTTTTGAACCGGACATTGTTAAACCGGATTTGAGCGCTTTAGAGCTTTGTGGGAGAATAGATTTCCCTTGAACCGGATTCTAAACCGGAATCCTTTCTGATGACCCGGATCTTCTTTTTTGAGCCGGGATTTTGTAACTGTCACCTACTTTCTAAGCCGGAAATTTTCTGACGGCCTTCAAATAACAGTAGCCTCCGGGACCGGGTTATCTTTCCCTCCATTGTCCTGGGGTTTTTAAATTTGCTGAAACTGGCAAGACTTTTTGCGTCATATCATCGTAGCCCCCGAGTCTCAAGGTGACTCGAAGAGTTGGCTTGAGATTCTCCATATTTGACCGTCATATAAACCGGCATAACTTGTATATCATTGGTGTTGATAGCATGATGTGAATCCACAGAAGGTTGAGGTGACTGCGGCGGGTTATAAATGATCCTGTATGAGCCGTGTCAGCAACTCGGCCAATGGTTCCTTCCAATTGGCTGTTTGAAGTTAACCAAAATGTAGTAGCGGCGACTAGTGCGCCTGCCCATTGAAACATCCAGTGCAGACGGGTGAGTCGGGTGAAGTTTGTAAGCCGGCGCGGACAGCGAGTCGACCGCGGCGTTATAAACCGGTGCGGGCGGGAGAATCGGCCGCAGGGGCGAACAATAAGTCAATCGCATGTGTTGATGTAGCACGGGTAGCAACCTGCGCAGGAAGAGCGCTAGTGCAAAAAATAATATCTGCTCACACCCCTTTTGCAACACCTTTTTGTGTGGAATAATGGTCCTGTGAAGAAATAGCATAGACCAAGTAATTGTTCTTTGATAAAAACAATGTGCTAAGAAAAATAAACTTAGATGGATATCACCTGACTCGTCCGGATAACCGCGGCGCTGTAAGCTGGTGCTAACGGGCGAGTCAATCGCAGGCGTGGTAAGCCGCGTGGACGGGTGAGTCGACCGCAGGCGCGGTAAGCCGTGCGGATGGGAGAGTCAGCCGCTCGTGTTGATGTAGCGGGGGTGTCGAGCAGTATGGCACGGATACACACTAGTGCAAAAATAATGCTGGTGTTTGTCCTTTATGCAACACCTTTGTAATGAATAATGGTCCTGAAAAAAATACCACATGCCAGAGTAATTGTTCACACAAAAAATTGATGTGCTATGAAAACAAACCGGACGGATATCACCTGTCGTTTTTTGCTTGGACAACGGATGATCTGTCCGTAGATAAATTTTTCAGTACTATTACTGGATTCCCTTTGATCCATATATGTATCCAAAGCATATTTGTGCTGATGCTGCCAATCTTCTTTTCCTTTTGATCTCCGCGTGGGTCGTAGTAGTACTGATTTTGCTTCCAGGCATGTGTATGGGAGTCAAACAAGTAGTTTGACCCTCTCCCTTGAAAACAACGTAGTCACTTTTCCTTCCAATGGTGTAAACTATGTTTGAAGCTGGTCAGACAGATTCAGACTGCAGGTGTCTGGAGTTGGGGTCATATTTGGCGTGAACTCTCTACAGTAGAGCGCGTGCAGCATTTCTTCTGAAGCATCCCTCGTTTGCACTGTTTAAAATCTGCACCTCCTCAGTCTCATCAACAGGTTAGGAGAAATAACGCCTCCAGACTTGTCTTTGGCGCGACCTCCTTCGCGTACTTTACTTTTCTTTAGCACTGTACATGTAGTCTTTGCCTTGCGCTCACAGTAATTCGGATGAAAATGTATTTGACTGCATACGTGCTTTATCTGGCACTTTCCAAGGATCAGCAGAAGACTTGAACTTCCAGGCGTATGCGCTGCCCCCGGCCTCCACTCTGCTCTGTCTGTAACATATACACACCAACACAACTAGCACTAGCTAGCCAATATGGGCGAGGGCGGGCAGGCCACGGAAGCGAGCTCGGCCAGAATGTGCCCATGGTTGTAGAACTTGGCGCTGGCGATTTGATCCGGCCACTGGTGGCTCATACTGAAGTCTAGGCCGGTTAAAGGAAACTCAGCACGGTCGCGGCCGTTTGATCACAGCGGTATAAGTGCAGGTGATGCGGAGCAGTGTGATGGCAAGACCGCAAAGACAAGGCGGCTCTGGTCCGTCCCTTGGTACTGTGACGACGGCGGTTTAGCAGCTCGGCGGATGAAGCCGGACGGATCAGAGGCTCAGAAGCAACAGCACCGCAGGTTCGGTTCAAGCGGAGTGAGGCCGAGGCGGGCTGCAGTAGCGGCTCGGCGCGCCGGCGAGGCCAGTTCAGGCGCAGTTGGTTTGCCGAAGCGGTAACAGCTGACTCGAGGAGTGACTGCGACAGCAGTACCAGGTTAATACATAGGCGCAGGGAAGCAAAACAGAAACACCTCGATCTCGGCGGATCGGCATAGACTCGTCGCGGGGTGTCTCGAGGGCGTCTCAGAGCTGAGTTGACCTGGCGAAACAGCTTCAGGGGCAGCTCAGGCAACGGCGGTTTACCCGTGGCGAGCTTTGGCGCTTCAACGGAGCAGGGGGCGATTCTACCAGAGCAGCTGGACGCAGCCATGGCCCAGGAGCCGTGAGGCGAAACGACGAAGGCGGCTCGTAGCAGAGGTGGGACATGGGGCCGGCCACGAAGGTGGCAGTTTTCTGATGGGCTCGCGGCCGCGAGGCCAGGGGACGCAGTCAGCGGAGGTGGCACGGCGCAAGGACGCGACAGTGGCCGGCATGCGGCTCAAGAGGCCGAGGCGGCTTGCGGTTGTGGAGGCGAGCCGTGGGCGCTCGATGAAGGCGAGGGCGGAGGCCGGCCGGCTTGGCGCGGGCGGCCCGAGCTACATCCACGGCCACAATGGCAGCAGCAGGGCGGCTTGAACGCCAGCCTGAGGTGTGCTCTCACAGCTGAAGCGAGTCAACCACGGCTGGGTCTTCCTCCGGGTTGCTGAAGCCTCGATGGAGACGGCCACAAAGCCGGGCGGCTTGAGATGACGGCGAATCCGGATCGTCACTGAGCGAGGCAGCAGAGATGGGTGGAAATTATAAGTCCGTGACTTTCCATCCTTGACTCTTTCCTGCGATCTCTCTCTATTTTTTTTAATCGATTGATGATGTAGCCGGCAGCACACTCCGATCCCAACATAACCCCCGGCCAGCAGAGGAGGTCGAGCGCGCCTGGCAACGAGGCGAGACGGCGGCGGTCTTCAGCAGTTTGGAGGCAAAGTTGAACCTGTTGGATGTGGAAACAATCGCTGCGTCTTGGTGAGGAGATGGGCCACTCGGAGATGACGCAAGGCAGACGACAACGCAAGGCGATGACTTGTCAGCGACTCATCTCAGCATGAGGTTGCAAGCAGCTCAGAACGATGGAGAGCCCACGGCGACTCAGCACGGCGGATCCGAGTTGTGGTCATTGACTCCCAGTCGTAACCGTGTCTGTTTCCTTCCATAAAAATAAAATACGAGTATGGCTTGGTGCGACTTGACAGCCGCGTGTGAGGCATTGCATGGGAAAGCTTTTGTCTGTACCGGCAACAGTAAAAGTTGATCCAGTTTCGACGGATCGCTCGATCACAGCGGCCCACATCATGCAACCCTAATTTCTCTTCAGCTCAAATCTTGTACTCGTAGATCCAAAGTAAATCCTGTGTGATTATCCCATGTTGGTTCTTCTTCATCCGGCCAATCGCGGGCTTCTCGATCCTTGGAAAGCCCTTCAAGAACTCAACACCACTGTGCGCAGGCCCCACGGTGGGCGCCAACTGTCGTGGATTTGTCACGGCAGATGTCCTCGTGTAAGGACTTAGTCGCGAGGCCAACGCATCTATGTGGTAGCTTGAGAGGGGTTGAGTGGGATGAGAGACGCAGGGCGGATCAACACACAAGACGAGGATTTAGACAGCTTCGGGCCCCGGGAAACATCATCCGGTAAAAACCCTACATGCTGTTTGAGGCTAGGTCTCATTATCATCACGAGGGAGTCGTTGTAAACCGGCTCTCCTCTTTGTGTCTAGCCCTAAGATTGTTTCTTCTTGCTTGTAGCTTGTCCCTCTTTGGGGAGCCCTGCCCCTCCTTATATATGTTGAAGGGGCGGGTTACATGTGGAGTCCTATTAGGATTAGGACTAGTCTCCCTTCTAATACAAACCGGATACAAGTCCGGGTCTTCCTTGTAAAGTAAATATTCCTCACGCCTTTTCTCTTAAACCGGCCCACCATAGCATGATCCGGCCTTCCATAAACCTCCCGTTGGGCCACCGGGTCTTGTCGCTCCTCTGACCCGCCTGCCGGATTACCAATGAACCGTAAACCGCCATGTCCAAGTGGGTTGCCAGTGAATCGCCAAACTCTAGCCGGGTCATACATCCGGCGGTTTATACCGTGGGGTATATCCCCGACACCAGCCATGTTCGAAATGGGATCCTGTTCATCGGGAGGGGTGTGGCGTACCGCAAAACAGAGGAAACGGACCTCCTACGATCGAAACGGGGTGTGGCGTACCGCAAAACGGATGAAACGGACCTCCTACGGTCGAAACGGGAGTCTTGTTGATCAGGAGGGGTGTGGCGTACCGCAAAATGGACGAAACAGACCTCCTACGGTCGAAACGGGGGTCCTGTTGATTGGGAGGGGTGTGGCGTACCGCAAAACGGACGAAACTGACTCGTGTTGGAGCGCTACGGTTGAAACGGGGGTCCTGTTCATTGGGAGGGGTGTGGCGTACCGCAAAACGGGACTCCACGAGATACTGTTCATCTCCACCATCAACCTCCTCCAGCCTCCACGGGCTATTGTCGACCTCCTCCAGCCTCCATGGGCTCCTGTTCATCGAGCCTCCACCGCGCGCTACTCCACCGGCTACTGTTCAATGACCCCTCCATGGGCACCCCTCCACCGTCTACTGTTCATCCAGCCCTCCACACCACGGGGTCCTATTCATCCAGCCCTCCACGGGCACCCCTCCACCGTCTACTGTTCATCTAGCCCTCCACACCACAGGGTCCTGTTCATCCACCCCTCCACGGGCACCCCTCCATCGTCTATTGTTCATCCAGCCCTCCACACCACGAGGTCCTGTTCATCCAGAGGCAACGCCACTGCTCACTGTTCATCCAACCCCCCCTCCCGCAACACTCACTGTTCATCCAATCAATAGGCTTCAGTTAGCAGCAGTAGCGAAGGAATCGCTAGATCGGGTTCAGTTAACAGCCATCGATCAATCGCTCGGGTTCAGTAACGCGTAGCCTGCAGTGCAATCATTTGGGTTCAGTTAGAGCCAACGCTTTGCTTGGGTTCAGTTAGAGCCAATGCCTCGCACACACGCGCGTACGTGTACGAGAGAAACGCGCATCACTCCGCCCCCGACCTCCCACTGTAACCGGGAACTCCCCGAAATTTTCCTCGCCCTCGCTTCTACCACGTTTTTTTTCTATCATGGACATCCCAAAGAATGTCATGCAGCTGCGTCTCCGGCCCGCCCAGGACGAAAAGCCCATTTTCTGTCATGATTTTTTGTCATAGAAGTAGGAGCCCACCACATCTATGATGGTACCGGGTTTTGTCACAATTATCATCATAGAAGTGTCATATGTATGACAGAAAAAAATTCCGTTCGGCCCAAAATGTCACGGATGTGTCTTTTTTGTAGTGTTCCTTGCGTGCGAAGATATAGCTGGTGGGTCTGACCTGTCAGTGAGGGGAACGTTTATTTCGCGAAATACAGAGGCCCTTCCGGTGGGTCCTAGCTATCAGCTGGAGAATCATTATTTTGCACGTAATAAGGAGGCATTTCCTTGCATGCGACCGTGGACCCAGTTGTCAGCCTCTCCACGTACAGTCCACTTATGATGGATGTCGTTCGTTGACCATGTTGACCATGCTGTGCCGAGAGCAATAGGGCGGTGGACGACGGCGAGGCCTAGGAAGGGAACAACACGGAGCCAGGGAAGACTCGGCAGTTGTTTCCCACATGGAGGGGGGTACGAGGGTTTACTGGTTCATCTGCCGTCGCCGGAGAATAAGAGCAGGTGTGGGTGAGTAGAAGGATGACTAGGCCAATGATTGGAGTGCGGTGGGGCGGTGAGGCCTGCACAGCAGCATAGCCGACTGCGGGAGGAGGGAGCAGGCAGTCCCGCTGGCGCTTGTTTGAGCGTTTGGAGCAGGAAGAGCAGAGATTGAAAAAGCACGACGGCCGTTGGGTGGACATCCAACAGTCATTGATCTCGTGTGTTGACTAAGTTGACACGGTGTTGCATGTGTGTCAACCTTTTTTTAGGAAAGCATATGCGTCAACCTGTAGTAGGCGCACAAGTCAGCCTCAAATATGTGGAAAACATCATACAACCCATCTGCCATTATTTCTAATAATTTACATCCCATTTGCTAATTCTTAAGAATTTTTTGGAGCCCACCTTCTTTTTGTTAGCATCACACCCCATATTGTGGCCACGGTTAAAAATAATACGAATTTTTGCGTATTTCGGTGCGGTCAACTGTTTTTAATCCCGAAATATCGAGTCACATTCAAACTATTTTGAAAAAATAATTTATATATATATAATCCAAGTAATTCTCCACACATAAAAATCAATGGAATTTAAAATCTTGTAATGAATACAATTTGAAACTAATTCCCGGTTTGATGCGTTTAAAAAATGTATAGCCCATTTCTAGGCAATCCGAATGAAACTCTCCTCGTCTTGAAAGATTTGCAGCCCAGCAGGGCTGATAAAGCAAGTAGGCCTCGTTTGGGTATTTCTTTTAAAAAATAGAACTGGGCTAGCCATTTTCAGCAAGAAAAAAACACAACTAGGCTCATGATGTGGTCAACATAAATAAAACCCTGGCTAGATGGGCCACAGTCCCCGCACAGGCCCGTTGTTACCCTGATTTGTCGCTAAAACTAGTATAAATAACAACTGCTTGTTCCTCAAAAAACAATAACAACTGTGCGACATGCTGGGTCCCTGGTGTCAGCCGCTCGTAGTGTAATTCTCTCGTTTATTGACTCCGTTGACAATGGCGTGAGCCCCAGATGTCCAACCATTAGGAGGAACCATTTTTTTGGGCTTGTAATAATGAGGCACTTGCTTGCGTACTGCCATGAAGCTGGTGGGTCCCTACTGTCATCCTCTCCACGTATAGTCATCTCCTTGTTCCTCTCGGTTGTTGACGACATTGACAATGCAAGACGGCGGAGCACCGCGCACGGCAAGCGAACCAAGGCGGAGGACGATGGCAAGGCCTCGGACAGAACGAACAGGAGTCGTGGAAGATGCGCCGGTCCAGTCGCAGGCGGAGGGGAGTACGAGGGTTGACTAGTTCAGGTGCGTGTTGGGGCAGACGTCGCCGGAGAATAATAGGACGTGTGGGGGGATAGAGGGAGGGACTGACCAATGTTGGAGTGTATGGTAGGGCAGCGGAGGCGCTGCCAGCCATGGGAGGCGGGAGCAGGCTGAGCCGACGGGGTGGTTTGGTTTGGGCAACTGGAGGAAGAAGACAAGAGATAGAAGATACACGACAGATGTTTGATGTCAATCCAACGGCTGGTAGGCAGAATCATTTGTTGATTGGCTAGTAAGTCGACACCACCTTGGATAGGCTATTTCCTCATGGGTCCCAAATGTCAGAATCCAAATCTAACACGATCATGCAGCCTTTCCTATGAAAATTTACAGCCCATTTGATGTGCTAGTTCGAAATAAGTTTGTGGGTGTTGGTGGGGGCTAATCACTTGGCTTCTGTAATGCACAGTGAGCTCAAGCAGCCGGCGAGAGTGATGTTATTTCCCTTGGTTGGGATTTGTTGCAATATTTCACTCTAAATTAAATGAATGGCAAGCCATTTTCCTTGTTTCAAAGAAAATATGACAGTCACAACCAAGTTGAAAAGGGCAAGAACATCTAACTCCAGCTTACAAACTATACAAAAGCACGAGGGTTAATTGCTCATCGGGTTTAGACAAAACTGAGGTTGAAAAGGGCAACAACATCTAACTCCAGCACTGTTTTTGGCAGTCACAGTCAAATGGATCAGTCAGGTCCATAGAGTGAACATCCTGGATTGTAAAATTTACTGGATTATGACCACAATATGTTGTAAATAGAAGCCCGACACGTTCAGAAGCTCTTTTGGCCACCCGAAACTCCTTTTTTTGCTCTTCGACATACCCATCTGTCAAAACCATGTTGCTGATAAACTTAAGCCTGATGGACAATAGTAACCTCGCATTCAGCAGGAAGAATGTGACAAATCTAGTGTTTGCATGGTTGGCTACATATCGTTCTAGCGTTATTATCTTCAATCGAATGTCATGAGAAGTGAGAAAATCCTGGTGCTTACGAATCCACCGATTGGTTATAACTTTCTTACCCTGTCATGTTGCCTAAATATACATGAAGATTGAAAACAGATAAGGTCTAAAAAAGAGTGTCCAAAGAGCAACAACTGAACAGTTAATTCTAGTAATTTATACGCGGGCTACCAATGTGCGTGAAATTATCACCTTAGATACAACTTCTCCAGACACGGAAAGCATTGCAGCAAGCCAATAATCTTGTTGAGATCAAACTATTCATTTGGATATATAAGATCTTGACAGAATCCAGCACCATTGATAGGCCATCCATGGACAAACTCTTCATTGAGCATAGAATATAATATTAGTACAAAATGTGTACTCCAAGATGATATATAACTTATGCGTAGAAATTTAAAATGTAGCTTATGGTTACAAGTGTAGATGATAATATAAAGTACCTGAAGAACTGTGGAGCCAAACACCATATTGAAATGAGCACAGAGATCATGTATTACACCCAAGGTCTCTAGTTTAGGCGCATAGAGGACGGTTATTTCCGACGGTGAATAGAATCAAGGATCAACCTTTGAAGTGAAGGGGCATCTTGGATGATGAGCTGCCTTCCGTCAAAAGAAATTCCAATTCTTACAAGGTTAGGCAACTTTATTTGGAGACAACCGATTCTAACTGTGAAAACAAGCACCAAGCACTCCAGGGCAGGGCAACTGGAGTGGATGATGTTATGCAATGAGGCCTTCGATATACGAACCCGCAGAAGTGAAAGTTTCTTGAGAAATGGGAGTCGAAGGTTTAGTACCAGATTGTCTGGTAGGTAGCATAGCGCAAAGGTGGCAGTGTGGAGAGAGGAGGAAAACTGCGAGATGGACATCGGTGCTGAGGGCACAAGTACATGGCGTTCGGTATCTGGTAGGTGATTTCTGGGGGAATAGTAGAACTCAAGCAGCTGTAGTTTTGTGAATTCAGGGGAATTCAGCCGGGCATCCACCCTACAGGGCATGGTATGCTTGCTCAGGTAGCATGACGAGATGCAGAGGCTTTAAACGGAACCCTGGTGGGAGGAGATGATGGCTCTGGGGATTTCAAAATCATTGAAGAGAGATAGCTGGCGATAGTCGAGATTAAGGGACACGGCGCGCCATAGAGGGCGCCACCGAACTGAGAGGACTTGGGTGCGGCAGCAATCCTTGGTGGGGAGAAGCGAGATGATCTCCCCAAAGATGGCGTCCGAGAGATCGCTGATGCGGTCCACCCGAGATTCTATGGGTTCCTGGGATCTAGTGGGGGCGGGGTCGCCGCTTCTACCTATGCTGCCGGGTGCGAGATCTACAACAGGCATCACCGCTAGCGGGAGCCTCATCTTCTTGGCGTTGGGGTTTGCCGACTCCATTTTCCTCGAGGGCATCATGTCACGCTCATGGATTTGAGCAGAGTAACGAATGACGAGCCTAGTTGTAGTGCGAGTGAAGAACAAGGGGAGCTGGTGTTTTTCTATAGTAGTGAGGAAGAAGGGGAGCTGGGCTTTTCTGTAGGAGTGAGGTGAGGAATTTGGGGGTACGAGTGGAGCGAGCTGATGTGAGGTGGGTGGGAGTGAGGAGGAAGAAGAGCACCCAGGTTTTGGGGGGGTGTTGGGTGTGGGTAGCGCCTCTCATTAAGTAAATATATGGGATTTTGAATTGATTTTATTATTTACTAGGGTGGATGGGCTGTTTCGCCTTGGGCCTAGAGAAACAATTACTACTAGTACAGTGGAGACACTCTACAGCTACCCAGAAAAACAATTACTACTAGTACAATGGATACACTACCGCTTCTGGCTCCTCCTAGGTCATCGAAACGTCTCCCTCTACTGAATGTCGTTTTACTTTTGTTCACCGACATGCGGGCCATGCAGCATGCGGGCCCAAATGCCATCCACCAAATTATAAGGCAGTATGTAGGCAGAGAGTCACCCCGGTCGTAGAGCGACATTAACGAGCCATCGTATCACAAAACCCCACCTCCCTGCAGTCTAAGTTTGACGGACGAAGCAACCATCATTTCACTCTTTGCTGAATCCCCTTCTCCCTCACCATCTTCAAGAAAGCCAACACTCGCATCTGCCACTATTCTTCTCTCCCAATGAAGGGAAGGTAAGCGGATCCGTGATGTTGGTATATTTTCGTTCAGAGAAAAAAAAGAACTTTTGCAAAGAAGTAACCGATCCTCACTCTATTTTTTGTTTCATTGTCATAGAGATTGTGTTTTCCTTTCAGCGGTCTCCTAGCATTTGTCAGTTTCAAGATGGAACCAGGAGAACCAGGCAAAGATCTGCTGATATTGGAGCAGACGCGGGAGGCTGATCCCCATGAGACAGAGAGCTCCAAGAAGATGGAGGCAGCCACCGAGCCGACCCAACATAGGCTCACGGCCACTACTGATATGGTTAATGCCCCATTT
>NC_057801.1:550754463-550755967 GCF_018294505.1 Triticum aestivum
CTTTGTACTGGTGGCAGATCTTCTACAATCTATTCTAAATGAGGCCAATCAGCATGACCTTATCTCATTGCCAATCAGCAGTCAAGCATGTCCACAATACCCTGTAGTTCAATATGCACATGATACTCTCTTAGTGCTCCCTGCAATTCCAGCATAGATCTTTCAAGTACAAAACCTTATCAGCCACTACTCTGCATTCACTGGTCTTAAAGTAATTTATGAGAAATCCATGTTGGTCCCCGCCAATGTTTCTGAGCAACATATAAATCATCTACTGGGCATCTTAGGGTGTTCAAGGGGATCTTTCCCTTTCACCTACTTGGGGCTACCTTTGAGCACTAGCAGGCTGAGAATAGAAGACTTTCATCCCATCATGCAGAGGATTGAAAGAAGACTGATAGGGTGCTCCACCATGCTTTCATATGATGGCAGAATACTGCTGATTAAGTCAATCTTCTCAGCTCTTCTAACCTTCTTGATGTGCACCTTGCATTGCCTCAAGGAGTGATTGATCAAATTAATAAATACCTCAGAAACTTCTTCCGGAGAAAGTTTGGGATGGAAGATAGAGGTACTACCCTAATTGCTTGGTCCAAAGTGTGTAAGCCTAAGAAACAAGAAGGTCTAGGAATTCTAGACATTGGTACACACAAGAAAGCCCTTCTCATGAAGAATATCTTGAAATTCTTGAACAAAGAAGAGATTCCCTGGATTAAACTGATTTGGGAAAAATACTACAGTTTGAACATGCCATTAGGGAAAATGGAAGGCTCTTCATGGTGGAGGGCACACCTTGCACTCTAGACAGAATTCAAAGAAGCAAGCACATGCAAAGTTTCTTCAGGGACATCTACTCTTTTTTGGAAAGATAATTCGAAAGGAGAACCAATTCAGAACAAGTTTCCTGAACTGCACTCATTTGCAATAGATGACACCATCTTTGTGCACAAATTTAACCTTCCTCAAGACCTAATAGTGCATTTTCACTTGCGAATGTCAACTACAACATATAACACTACAAAAAAAGACACATCTGTGACATTTTGGGCCGAACGAAATTTTTTCTGTCATGCTTATGACACTTCTATGACGATAATTGTGACAAAACCCGGTATCATCATAGATGTGGTGGGCTCCTACTTCTATGACAAAAAATCATGACAGAAAATGGGCATTTCATCCTGGGCGGGCTGGAGACGCAGCTGCATGACATTCTTTGGGCCGTCCATGACGGAAAAAATCGTGGTAGAAGCGAGGGCGAGGAAAATTTCGAGGAGTTTTTGGTTACGATGGGTGGTCGGGGGCCGAGCGATGCACGTTTCTCTCATACACGTACGCGTGTGTGTGCGAGGCGTTGGGCTCTAACTGAATCCGAGCGAGGTGTTGGGCTCTAACTGAACCCGAGCGATTGCACTAGCTACGTTACTAAACCCGAGTGATCGATCCCTTGCTATTAACTGAACCCGAGTGATTCCTTCGCTACTGCTACTAACTGAAGTCAATC